>NC_133127.1:174141692-174444723 GCF_048418815.1 Hemitrygon akajei | reverse complement strand
AAAATTATTTCTGTGTATTTTGGCCTCAAACTTCTGTTTCAAATTGGCTGCTTTGTAGCGATTTAAAAAATTTATATTTGGTAACCACTTTAAATTTTTATTGGTCACTTGTTTCATTGCATATTTTCAGTAAATTGCGATTTCTTTAAGACACTGGTGGAACTAAGTTTCAGGGCTTCTGCTTCTGCTTCTCTTCTTTTGCGATGATTGCCTTATTAAACTTTGCCTTCACAGGTTTGTCCCAATCAACTCTGTAGTTATTGGTAATTCCACTTTTACCTTCTGGTGGGGCTTGCTGTATAATGTCATGTTCACAAAGGTTTAATTGTAAACATTTTAAGTTGCACTTTATCTTGCATGGTAGCATATGTAGTTTTGTTTGATCCTAATTCGTAGGATATTTGTTCTCTTACTCCAGCTCACAAGAGGTTGCCTTTAAAACGTATTTTTAGTGCAGAATGGCTTCTCCCATTAAATCTTGTACCCTTGCATTATATTTGTGATATCTAAGAAAAATGCAGCAATTTTGAGCATTTCACAGATCTTTATCTGATCGTGATTTGTCAAATCTTGTTATCCTTATTGCAATATTAGGATGTGCTCTCTATTGCTATAGCTTTTCATGCTGTTTTTTTTTGTAATATGTGTTGAGCTTAGGGTAACGCATACAAAATTGTGGAGGAATTCAGTAGGTCATCTATGGAAAAGAATAAACAGTGGATGTTTTAGTCTGAGACCCTTCACCGGTCCTGAAGGAGGGTTTTGGCCCATAACATCGATTTATTCCTTTCCATAGATGCTGCCTGACCTGCTGAATTCCTCCAGAATTGTGCATGTGTTTTTCTGGATTTCTGGCATCTACGGAACTTCTGTTTGAGTTATGCTTAATTATGTTAGGACTTGATAGCTTCTGCATCCATTGGAAATGGAATAAAAGCTTTCACTGATGTGGAAGATTCTCAGCTGATGCTTGCCAGATCTGAACATCTGGATTTTTCCAAGCTCAAATGTAGCAGGGAGGGTAAAACACATGCTAATACAGCAGAATGCTTAAACACTGTCACCAGTAGTGATTTTATTTTGTCTTGTCCATTTCACCTTTTGCCTATTGCAATTGTAAATTATACCTAAGGTGACGTGGGAGAAAGCATTTGGAAGGATTTATTATTTCAGTGCAAATCAGAATCAGATTTATTATCCCTAACGTGTTTTGCTTTTGCAGTACAGTTTGAGACAAAAGATTACCCTAAGTTACAATGAAAAATACAAAACAAAATAGTGAGATAGTGTTCATTGGTTTATTAGCCATTGAGAAATCTGATGGCAGAGCTGAAGAAGTTGTTCCTAAAACCATTGAACATGCGTTTTCAGGTTCCTGTACGTCCTCCAAGAAGGTAGTAATGAGAAGAGGGCATGTTCTGCATGATGAGAGTTCTCCATGGATGAGTTCGCCAGACTGTTATGCAACCTATCAGAATGTACAAGTTTGCTAGTCTTTGGTGATATACTAACTCTCCTTAAACTCCTAATGAAGTAGAGCTAGTGGCATGTCTTTGTGATTGCATGGATGTGTTTGGCCCAGGATAGATCCTTGGAGATATTGACACCCAGGAACTTGAAGCTGCTCACCCTTTCCACTGCTGACTGACCCTGTGGTGAGGACTACTGTGTGTTCATTCGAATTTCTTTTCCTGAAGTCCACAATCAGTTCTGTGGTCTTACTAACATTAACTGCAAGCTTGATGCTGCAACACCATTCAATCATTTGGCAAGCTAATGGCATCCCGTTTATTTCCCCCCTCAACATGCAATGCAAACAGACTGTCATACCTTGACCATTATGGAGATTTCAATTCTGCAAATGCTGTGAAATTATATGTGTATTTATTTTGATAGTATCTCTATTGTAGCTAAAGGAATAGTTTGATAAAATGTTGAGGTAAGCATTTGACAAAATGCTTCACATAACTGAATGAGAAATGTGCAACTCTGTTGTATTTTCTTTCCTCCAGAAGACTGGCAATAATTTTAGTTTATTATTTAAAGAATTACACATTCAGTCTAAAAGAACAAATTAACAGCATGCAGCTACATTATCTCTTCATGTATTTTTTAACAGTGCAGCTAATTCTTAAATATGTCATGCAGTATCTTTTTTAAGGAAACTTTTGAGTATGTTAACATCAAATTTTATGCTAAATTAGATTTAGATTGACATTACAAAAAAGTAGTTTTCGTTGTAATGATATTACAGCTGTGTTGATAGTGAATAATATGCGTAACTTCCTTACTATTGTTCCAAGTGTAATAATTCAGAAATGATTTGGCCACATTCCAATTAACTTGTCCATGCAAGATAAATCTGGCATTCTCTGACAGCAGAGATTTAAATTGAATGAAAATGATAAAGTAGAATGCGTATCAGGAAATTGATCAGGAAAAGGAGAGTCAGGTTAATATTTTGGTATAATTCCATTGCTTTCTGACATTTGTGGTCCTTCTGCAGTGCATGAAAAGCAAGAAACTGCAGATCCACTATTACATCTGATACTTTTTTCAACTTTGAGTCTTATTTTTGGTAAATGTAACTTCCATTTGGTCTAAATTCATACATTTATGAATGCCATAGTTTCTAAGAGAATTAATTTCTTTATCTTGAAGTATGAATATGGTACTAAAATAAAGAAGATTTCTATTCAATTTTTAAATATAAAATAAGTATTTACTCATGGCTGAATACTCATTAACAATCTTCATGATGGAAAGATTCATGACAGCATTGGAGACATGAGAATCAGCATTCTTTGGTGATCATGATGGCAATAAGAGAGATAAGATGCTCTTTCAATTGGAATTTGAAAATTGCACGAGGTTTTGATGATATGAGTTTTTGTTGGCCTGTCTTCAATAAGCATTTGATTATTCCTTAATCCACAGAAGTTTTGTACACCTTTCAGCATGAGGTTCAGCAATTTCTCTGAGCTATTACTTGTCTTTAAGTTTATAAGATAGTTTACACTTTCATATTTTCAGTCATGGTATCCACTTTTTATATCACTACCTGACTGTAGATGATGCACTTTGTCACCTAAAATGTTACAATATTTAGAATTTGCCTTGCATACATATTGATTGCACTAAGCATTTGTGACCCTTGCCACTCACCTGACCACTGTAAATAATTTCAGGATTACATAAAATAGCTGAGTGGAGACACAAATGACCACAGGTGCAGGAATCTGAAGCAACAAGCAATCTGCTGTCAGAATTTGGCAGGTCACGCTTCATTTGTGGTGGTGGTGGGAGGGAATTAAAATGAATTGTTGACATTTCAGGTCCATTTACACCCCCTTGCCCACCAGATGCTGTTCAACCTTTTGAGCTCTGCCAGCAAATAGTTTGTTGCTGCATTCAATAGCAGTTAGACCAAGTTTATGCTGTTCCCAGGGCACTCTTTTCACGTAGAGTAGAATGCAGCTTTATAAAGGGCAGAGGTTTGGCGAGTGAACATAACTGAAGCACTTCCCAATGCACAAACCACCAGCATAAAAAGCACAGTTTGTTTGCTCCTGGAACTTGAACTTTGCTGGGAAGGTCAGTGTTTAAAACCCATCCCCAATTGCTCTTTAAAGTTGGAGTTAATTTGCCTCCTTAGAGTAGTCCCATGTAACATTAGTTACGGATTTTTGTGAGTTTGATTAGAGTGAGGATGTTAAGTGTTTTGGAGGGAACTCGTTCTCCTGTCAGTTGTGGTTTTAAGGAAGAAGCTATGGAGAACTTCTGCAATGTAGTTTGTAAGTATTATCCATTCAATGGCCACTTTATTAGGTATAGGAATAGAACCGAGTGTTTTTTTTGCTGCTCTAGCCAATCCATTTCAAGGTCCAACAGGTTGTGCATTCAGAGATGCTTCATTGCACACTACTGCTGTAATATATGGTAATAAGTTGCTATTGCCTTCCTGCCAGCATACACAAGTCTGGCCATTCTCCTCTGGCCCCTCTCATTAACAAGGAATTTTCACCCACAGATCTACCACTCACAGGATGTTTTGTTTTTCACACTGCTCTGTAAACTCTAGGGACTTTGCATGAAACCTGCAGGAGATCAGCAGTTCCTGCAATACTCAAGTACTCATCTGGCACCTGCAGTAATCCCACCGTTGGATTATATTTCTTCCCCATTCTAATGTTTGTTCTGAACAGCAACTGACCTTTTGACCACGTCTGCAAGCTTTTATGCATTGAGCTGCTGCCACATAATTGATCAGATATCTGCATTAATGAGCAGGTGTCCCTAATAAAGTGGCCACTGAGTGTATTTTGGCACTATACCTGAAGTTTACAGTTTAGCATCACCGTACAAAGACCAATTCCAGCCCTTAAAAATAAACATTCAACAGGAAGTCAGTATCTTCAGATAGTTGTCAAAAGTGCTCTGAACTGAAAATTAATCAAGTGAGTTGCAGGTTTCAGAAGTGTTTATTTCTTGTAGGTAAGACTTTTCCCAATATCTTGTATCAAACATTGAGGGTTGTAGGTTGATCCGTAGCTATTTCTTTCAGATTTTTTAAAAAAAAGCTTTAACATTCTGCTTTTCTTACAGCTTCCATACAGATAACTAGGAATTTACACAGCCTTGTATGTAATCTTATTCTTAATGTAGTTTGCACAGAAATGAATTTTGGATATCTTTAGATAAGCAGTGGATTCTTGGACACGATAGTGTGTTTGACTTGTTTTACGGGATGCACCACAATTTCTTAATTTTGTTTTTCACTCTTCCGTGTATTACCTACTTGTGGTGAACTACATATACCTGTCTGGACACGCCCCTCTGCTGACTGCTCCTGTGGCTCCTCCCACAGACCCTGGTATAAAGGCGGTTGGAGGCACGGCTCCCCCCTCAGTCTCTGGGATGTTGTGTGGTGGTCACTTGCTGCTAATCGTGGTCTCTTGCAGCTAATAAAAGCCTATCGTTTGCCTCCCGTCTCCGAGAGTTATTGATGGTCATCACTACTTGAACACAATTTTGTTACCTGTCTCAGTTAGGAGTCCATATTTTAGAAAGTTGTATGAAGGTGATCAGATCTCAATTTTTATATTAAACATACTACGCCTTTTTCCATTAAACTTTTGGGCTAGGTATACTAGATTTTTGAGTTTTTTCCCAATCTGTTGGAAGTCATAGCGCTAACACCATTTCTCTTCATTTTAAGGAAGAAAAGGCATTATGTGCTGCCTTTTTTAGGAAGTAGAAATTATAAAATTATGCAGTATTCAATAGTGAATTGAATTTTTAAATACATACATAATAGATCTCATTAATCGGGGGCCAACAGAAAACTCCAATGGGGATAGAATTTCCTAGTGAACAACTGATTAGGGTAACATGCGATTATAGTAAAATTCTCATGATCTAATAGATTATAGGTATTTTATGAGTACTTGTTATTCTCAATATTTAGGTCATTATAGTCTGCACCTCTATTTTCCTCAGAACACAGAGAGCAGCAAATGCTGAATGCTAAAGATAACAATTATTTTATTGATAGTGATAACGCAGAGATCTATTCCATAATTTTTAAAACTCAAAATATGCTTTATTCATAATAATAAAACAAGAACAAACTGTGCAATGCATTTCATTCTTTTAAAAAATATAGAAACACAGAAAACCTGCAGCACAATACAGGCCCTTTGGCCCACAAAGCTGTGCCAAATATGTCCATACCTTAGAACAGGAGTAGGCAACCTAAAGCACGAATGATTTTCTAGCATACATTATTCATTAATTTGAGGCAATACATAACTAGATGTATTTAAATGGATAATTCCCATATTTTAAGTTTTTTATGGCATTTATCTGGTCCACCGTTTGCTCATTAATATGCAATCAGGCCCCAGAGGCAAAAAGGTTGCCGACCTCTGCCTTAGAACTACTTAGGCTAATCCATAGCCTTCTATTTTTCGAAGCTCCATGTATCCATCCAGGAGTCTCTTAAAAGACCCTATCATTTCCGTTACTGCCGGCAGCCCATTCCACGCATTCACCACTCTCTGCGTTTTAAAAAAAAAAAAAAAAAAACTTGCCCCTGGCATCTCCTCTGTACCTACTTCCAAGCACCTTAAAGCTATGCCCTTTTGTGCTTTCAGCACCTTTCTATTACATTCCTACACGTCAATACCACTGCTGCCACTCGTGGCCCCTTTAGAGTGGTATACTACTACCATAATTGAGGGGTTTCCTCACCCAACCTGGCCATTCCCTCTCCAGTAACAAGAACCGTACACTGGTTCTTCCCCACTGAGCCCTTGTGGTGCTGCACCCAAGCTTCAGTGCATTCCTCAACACGAATCCTGCAGCCGCCAATGTGCCAGTTGACAGAATTCCTCCACAGGTATCTCAATCTGCTGGCAGGTCAACAACTTCTGAGTAGACCAAAGGGCTATTCCTTAGTTAATGCTCTACCTCAATATTGGTTCGCCCTACTGTATAATTAAGTAGTGTGCTAAAGGTAGATGCTTTCTTCAACTTGCATTGCAAATACACTGGTAAATACTTCTGAGTATAACCTTTCACAATCAGTAATACATTAGCATTGTTTTTACCTGTATTGGAATGCACATTTATTTCTTAATCAGAAATATTCAAGTTTCCTTTAAATCAGTTCGGTGAATTTTTTCCCCCTACAAAGCTGACTATGCAGAGTCACGTGATTAGGGTTAAATGTTCGAGTAGTGGGCAACTAAAGAATGGGAAGCAAAGGTGATGACAGCAATTCTAAGCAGTTGTTAATATCATCTGTTGACCTCTGCGGGTGCTGGAGTAAAAGATGATGCAACTTGGATATAGGAAAGATCTGAATTCTATCTACAATAGCCTTCTGCTTTCTATTAATCAGTCATTCTTGCATGCCAATATGTTAACTCTTCCATAATTCTGAAATATTTTGTCTGTAGTACCAGACAATACTATTATCTAAATTTTCTGAGAAAATTTAAACCTGCTTGCTGCTCGATGTCATTTGGTCAGCCAGTCTGCTTGTCTTGCTAAACTTGCATATTTATTGATTTGATAACTGGATTGGCTGTGGGAAAACTATGTGCTCACTGCAGTTCAGTTCTCTTTGGCTTTCTGCAACAAAGCAATGTTCTTTCAGCAGTTCTGTGCTATCTGAAAAGGACTAGCTCTTTTTTTAAGTCATCTTTTACGATTTGCTTTGGGTATATCTCCAGTAATAACCTACACATTTTTACAATTAAAAGAATTATTCATGGATGCTCTTTGTGGTAAAGTTGGGCTTTTTTGTGCTGTTTGCTGTCACCTTTAGTGTTTTCTAAATGGATTTATTCAGTGTACTGTTGAATATTTATGAGTTTGCGGATCCCCATTATTTTGATAAATTTGTTTGCTTTGTGTCTTCGAAACCAGTTGATTGTAAATTTGACTTGTTAATTCAAAATTGCATTCAGATTGAATGTTTTTCTGATTTTTTTTAAAAAAAGGATGCAGCAATATTTTCCAGAAAGTGTACTTTTGCCAGATTGTTCTGGAATGGAACTATAATGCTTCTGGCATCTGCACCTCTTGTTTAAACTTGAATAGAAGATGTAACATTAAAGTTGTAATAAAAATCTTAGTTTTTTATTTGTGGCTTGCTGAACTCTTTGGGGATTTGGTTAGTCAAGGATACAGGAACGGACCAAATTAAAGGGACTGATAGAGATATTTTCCCAATATTTTTGCACCTATTTATGCCTCCCATCACACCAATCCATTTTTAAAATTCATGAAATGAAAGTTTTTATTTTTGTGTATCTCTTACCGTAGCTTTTCCGGCGTGTAGCTGCTGCCTTGCCTGGAATGGAAAGCACACAGGACAAGAGCAGGGAAGACAGTATCCTTTATTGGCTTTGCACCAGTAAAATGAAATTGAACTTGGTCTTTAATACTTACAGAACTGTGGGGGGGGGGGGGGAGGCAACTAGATAATTTTGCTTTTTGTCCTGAATTTATAAACTCAGAAGTTGCATTATGATTTTCTAATATTGTGAGTTCTGCTGGAATTTTTAAGAAGGGAAGTTGGAAAGTTCTAGGAAATTGTGTGAAGTTATTCAGAAGTAATCTCTTGTTGGATGTGAGTGACACAAAGACTTTTAAATTAATTCAGTATTAAAGTTTGCAAAATAAAGATTTCTCAACACTCTAGTTAGGGACTAGAGCTGTCTAGGGACTACCAGCTGTCACAGAATCACTGAAAAAGCTCCAACTCTGAGCTATGATGTTATCAGGTATGTATGTTGGGAATGAGGTATGCATATTTTTCCAGGTTTATGCAAGTGGGGTTTTCATTCAAACATGTTGGGAACCATTGTTTCAATGCATGTGTAGTTTAAAGCTGGAATCACAAGTTTGCTGTCAGAACTTCAGCCCGTTCATTATAATATAGGAAGGTGTGAATCTGTTTATTCAATACATTTTATAAAATACCCTGAATATGTTGCAATTTGATGGAGTCTTGATGCTTTATGAAGCTCTGAATTTGTTGAGTTCTTTGGTAATTGTTAATGATCAGCCCTTCTTTAAAGTAGAAAGGCTTTAAAATGTATGATAAACTTTCCCTTAACACAGATGACTTTCAGTGATTGATATAAAACTGGAAAAGACCCAAGAACAACCAGTCAGTGAGGGAGGATGCTCCTGCTAATACTGGTTCTAAAGCCCACTGCTTATTTGTCATTGCCATCCACCACAGTGTGAATATTGGCTAGTAATCTTACCCTGTTGGTAAAGTATTGCAATTCATCATTGCTGGCTGTCTTGTAATTGATCTATTAGCTTCACAAGCACAAATGTGGAGAAAATGTCAGTGTCTTCATTGGAAATAAATACAAAAAAATGTAATTGCCAAAACTCAACCTGCATCAGTTTACTTTTAATTGGAAGACACATTTAGTTCTTTGCATTGTATAATATTGCACTTTTAATGATGGAACTCTGTAGCTGTTTAGTGTAAAGGACAGTTTATGCAGATAACATCTGAATGCTAAGTGGCTTTATGACAGTGACTACAATATCTGAACAATGAGACACCAGTGAATTGGATCTTTTTAATGCTTCAAAATGATAAGTTTTTCAACCAAATCTGTTAACTAAATTTCATGTGTGCAAAGAGAACTTAAAAGCATACATCACTTGTAGTTTTGCTGAAACCTGTTAGTATTTAAACCCCACCCAAATCATGTCTATGAATTCATGTTGCCCCATTCCTTTATCGCTTCATCTGGGCCCAACTTGTCTTTTTTCCCCTAAATTTAGCCATCAATTAAGATGGCGATGGCCCCTCAGAAATGCACTTACAAATAATTAAGCATAATTTCAAGATAATTGCATTTGAAAGGGCAAAAAATAACTGAAGACAAACCTTTGTGTTGCATAGGCTGGAAAGTTCTTTTTACTCACTTGCACACATTTTAAAAATAGAATGTCCTCTAGCATACAGAGATCTTTCAATTGTGCATTTGAAAGAAGGAAAGCATTCACATGCAGAATTTGTAAAATTATGCATCTTCTATTAATTTTTGTTATAGGGCTTCCATATTGTTTAGGGATTTGTAATTCTGCATAGTTGGTTTACTTACCTGGAATAATATGATTTAGGATTTTTATTTAAGAGGATTGTTTATCTCCCCTCTAATTTATTTCTGTGCTCCAGTTTTTTTTTACAGTCTTTTAGATGAGTGTCACTGATTTTATTATTATTTTTGTCATGTAAGGATTTTCAGCATAGAACACTATAGCTTTGTCTTATGACTTTCTTTCTAATCTAAGCATCAAAGCATGTTTAGACTAATTGTTTGGGGGGTTGGAGAAACTGTTTCTAGTTCATGCTGTACACCACTTTTACTGTATTTTTACTGGAGAAAGTAAAACCACACGAAACTATCCAGTTAAAATTTTTTGCATCCTTTAAGTGCCTACACCTCATGCGTTGTTAAAGTAGGGCTGCAGGTATAGTTGGTTTCACTGTTGCTAAGAATCATAATTCTGCCTTACTTATGGTGTGGCATTTACAGGCACGAAGATTTCTTGGTCTTTACAAAATCTGACCGGTCTATCACACTTTGAAATGTTGCCTGAAATGGCTGCTTTTCCCCCTGCATGCTGGAGCTGTAATGTATTGCAGATTTTTTGCTTATCCATTTAGATAACTAATTAGTTCTTAATTTTCCTACTGAAAATACTGTAAGACGGTGTGGCTTGGGTTCTTTATATACGTTTGCCATTTGTAATCCTCATTTTTCTTGGAGTACAAGAAAATAACACTAAATGGATTGCCCATGCATTTTCTTTTCTCCACGGTATTTAAACAATCATTAAAGCTCAACTGGGGAAGTTGTCTGGCCAAACAAGAGCATGCTGATTTTTATCAGAACTTCTTTATACACTGACAAAACTAACAAGCTTGTGAACAATTTTTTGGAGAGCAGCATTTTTCTTTTATGTATGAATTTAAAATTATTTCACAAGCTGAGCTCTCAAGGCTTCTGTGGTGCAGTAGTGTGCAGTTTCAATAGTACTGGTTTTTGAACAGAATATGGCTTACTTGGCTTGACTGTTGTACCCATGCAACTGTATATTCATTACTACTTTTGCGTATGTCTTGTTACTATGATAACCGGAAGTTAAAAAAGGAAAATTTTGTCCTGGAATATCACTAGTACCTCAGCTCTGTTTGATAATGTAAAATAAAAACCCAAAGCCTGAACAAAATAAACACCTGCCTATTCAAAGTAGTTGACTGCTGTGTTTTGCTTTTTATTTCTTATGGTTTAAACCGTCGACGTTACAAGTGTTTCATTTATGATTCCAGTATCATTTGTTCTTTTTACTTGATAGTAGTCATACATGAGGGTGCATTTTGGAGGAAAGGCAAGGGATAACCATAAATGAAAATTGAGCATATAGTTTAGAACCAAAGTGAGGTGTGTTCGTATTCATTATCACATATTTTCAACGCAATATCTTCCACAAATGTGAGAACTAAAGCAAACCCTGTTTCAAAGTTGCCAGAGTCTGTATTTTTTTCCCATGTTTCTAATATTTTGAATTAGCTGTGTCAAAACAGTACTGTATTAAGCTACTTTGTGCGTTCAAGTTTTCTATGGCAGCTTATCTGGTTTTCCGTCCTTTATCCAAAATTTTTGTCCCTTCTAATTCATGTAGACCGTTTCATTTTATTGCCGATTTATCATCCTAAAGTCCAATTCACTGCTCAGATCAGTGCTTTCTTGGATCAACTTTACATTAGCTTGTTTTTAGTTCTAAGCATGTGTCCTTATACTCATAGAATTTCCTGTTCTGAATTTCTCTAGTAAAATGCAAAGTAATTCTTGATATACCTATAGAGGCATAGTTTTAAGGTGCTTGGAAGAAGGTACAGAGGGGATGTTAGGGGTAAATTTTTCACACAGTGGTGTGTGCGTGGAATGCACTCCTGGCGACAGTGGTGGAGGCAGATACAATAGAGTCTTTTAAGAAACTTGGGTAGGTATATGAAGCTTAGAAAAATGGAGTATTTGGCAGTAAGGTAATTTCAGGTACTTTCAAGCAGTTTCTAGAGTAGGTTACATGGTCAGCACAACCTTGTAGGCCAAAGGGCCTGTAATGTGCTACAGATTTCTGTGTTCTATACCCTAGCTATTTATTATGCTCAGGCTTAACATACAAGGTCTCATGACCTGTTGTGGCTTGTTAATGGCATTTTTTTCATATGTGTATTTGATAATAGAATGCGTCCAGCACAAGTGTGTTGTTCATTCCTTTTATAGGAAATAATTTCGTTATGCACTCAAATTTACTTGAGTTGAATAGTTTGACCACTGTTGGCATGAAATCACCATTGCAACCTTATTGACGGTTCAGGTGAAGCCAAAGGTAAGGATTGGCATAGATCTCTCATGTTAAGAAGCATTATTTATATTATCTAGGTGAAACTATTACATATAAATGTTTTTAATATACCACTATCCCTGAATTAATACATTCAAAATGAATGATTTGTGGAAAGGATGTTTGTAGAAAATCTACACACTGACATTGAGACATCGGCAGTTTAATTTTCCATGTAAGAATATAAGAAATGGAAGCAGGAGTAGGCTATCTGGCCCGTCGAACCTCCTCCAGCATTCAATAAGATCATGGCTGATCTGGCCATAGACTCATCTCCACCTACCTGCCTTTTCCCCATAACCCTTAATTCCCTGACTATGCAAAAATTTATCTAACCTTGTCTTAAATATATTTACTGAGGGTAGCCTCCTCTGCTTCAGAGGGTAGAGAATTCCACAGATTCATCACTCTCTGGGAAAAGTAGTTCCTCCTCATCTGTCCTAAATCTACTCCCCCAAATCTTGAGGCTTTGTCCTCTTGTTCTAGTCTCACCTATCAGTGGAAACAACTTTCCTGCCTCTATCTTGCCTATCCCTTTCATAATCTTGTATGTCTCTAAGATCTCTCATTCTTCTGAATTCCAATGAGTACAGTCCCAGGCGACTCAATCTCTCCTCATAATCTAAATCCCTCATCTCTGGAATCAACCCGGTGAACATCCTCTGCACTGCTTCCAAAGCTGCTGAAGTAAATATGAATTTCTTAATAGTTAAATGCTTACTCCCTTTTGGAGCTTCTAGTTGGCAAATCCATTGATATACATCATTAGGTCAGCTTTAATGCCAGCACAATGCAATAGTGACAAATTCTCAATCAGCAATCATTCAGAATCAATTGTATGAAAACAAAATGTTCAGAATCTGACAGGAATATTTGATCCAATGTCAGTTTTCCACTATGTTTTATTCTGGAGATGGACAGCAGGCCAGGCATGTTTGTACTAATTAAACCTCGCAGGTTTCTTATTTTTCATTTTTGTGTGTCTGTATGGCATTAGGCTGTCCAAAGAAAGCCTGACAGCACTGTTGTTTGTCTGGCTTTGTCCACCTCCAGAAGAATCAATATTCAGGTTTCAAATATATTTTTAATTATCACTGTTTGAAAACTTGCCACAAATGTGCTCAATCCACGAGTGAGAATAATGTACTAGCCCAACTCACCAACAGTCCCATGAATTCAATTCTAATTCATACAGTTTGAAAGCTTTACTGAATATTGCAGAAAATACTTGAAGCGCTGTAAGAATCAGTAAAACTGGAAAGGATTTTGTGATGACATAAATTGTTTCTGTTTTATTTCTCATTTTTCAATCATTAATCTTGAAGTTTGGACATGCATTCATATCCATATTTCTAAACTGGGTGTGCTCTAAGCCACACTCAGCTCGTTCAGATTTATGGCATAGTTTATTAATCATGAAAAGTACTTGATGGAAAGTAAGTAAATAATGGAGGTGACTTAAAGTTGTCACTGTTGCTCTACCAAACAGGTAATTACACAAGGACATTAATAGATAAGGGGTGATGGTACTGGTTTTAATCAAGATAGATAAATATACAAACTTATTTTCAGATGAAGGATTCAGATTTCTGGATAATTAGGACCTCTTCTGGGGCAGGTGGGACCTGTACAAAAGGGATGGGTTGGACTTGAATGAGAGGGGGACCAATATTTTTGTGGACAGATTTATGAGAGCTTTTGGGGGTGGTTTAAACTAATATGGCGGGGGGATGGGAACCAGTATGATGGAGCTGAGGATGAGCCAGCAGGCTTACAAGTAGATGACAGGGTGTAACATGAATTGTAAGGAAGGACAAGCCAATGACTGGGCACAAATGCAGACAGAGCAAAGAGTTAAGTTGTACCACAGCGGCAAAATTCAAAAGGACAAATAATACAGGACTGTATGTGCTGTATTTAAATACATGTAGCATTTTGAATAGGGTGGATGAACTTGTGGCACAATTAGAGATTTGTGGTCTGTTGTGGGCATCACTGAGTTGTGGCTGAAAGAAGGCCATAGTTGAGCTTAACATCAAAGAAACTTTGCATTGAAAGGACAGGCAGGAAGGCACAGGTAGTGGTGTGGCTCTGTTGGTAAGAGATGGAATTACATCTTTAGAAAGAGATGACATAGGGTCAGAGAATGTTGAATCTTTGTGGGTGGAGTTAAGAAATTGCAAGGGTTTAAAAAAAACATGGGAATCGTATATAGGCCTCCAAATAGTAGCCAAAACATGGGGTTGAGATTGTAAAGGGAGCTGGAAAAGGCATGTAATAAGTGTATGACACAATTGTAATGGGGGACTTCAGTATGTATGGGCATTGGCAAAATCAGGTTGGTGTCAGATCACAAGAGAGGGAATTTGTTGAATACCCATGAGATGGCTTTTTAGAGCAGCGTGTGCTTGAGCCTACTTGGGGAAAGGCCATCTTATGTTGCGTGTTGTGTAATAACCCAGATCTCATTAAGGAGCTTAACATAAAAGAGCCCTTGGCATGCAGTGATCATAATATGATTGAATTCATACTGCAATTGGAGAGGGAGAAGCTCAAGTCAGATGTATCAATATTGCAATGGAATAAAGGGAATTACAGAGGCATGAGAGGAGTTTGCACAGGTGGATTGGAGGAGGATATTGATGGGGATGACAGCAGAGCAGAGATGGCTGAAGTTTCTGGGAATAGTTCACAAGGCACAGGATAGCTATGTCCCACAGAGGAAGAAGTTCTCATGGTAGGGGTAGGCAACTGTGGTTAACAAAGAAAGATGAGGACTGCGTAAAAGCCAAGGAAAGGGCATAAAGGTAGCAAAAGTGAGTAGGAAGTTGGATGATTGGGAAGCTTTTGCAATCAACCAAAAGGCAACTTAAAAACCTTTAAGAAGATGGAAATGAAAGACTAGCTAGTAATATAAAGTAGGGTGCTAATTTTTTTCAGTTGTATAAAGAATAAAAAGGAAGTAAGAGTTGATATTGGACCACTGGAAAATGATGCTGGTGAGGTAATGGGAGACAAAGAAATGGTGGATGAAATTAAATTGTACTTTCCATTTGTCTTCAGTGTGGAAGACACTAGCAATGTGCCAGAGGTGACTGAGTGTCCGGGAGCAGGAGTGAGTGCCATTGCTATAAAAAGGAAAAAGTGCCAGGCAAACTCAAAGGTCTTAAGGTGAATATGTCACCTGGGCCGGATGGACTACATCCCAGAATCCTGAGAGAGGTTGCTGAAGAAATAACGTATGCATTGGTCGTGATCTTTCAAGAATCACTTGATTCTGGCATGGTCCCCTGAGGACCGGAAGATTGCAAATGTCATTCCACTCTTTAAGAAGGGGGGGGGTGGTGAAGGCAAAAGAAAGGAAATTATAGGCCAGTTTGTCTAACCTCAGTGATTGGGAAAGTCTTGGAGTCATTTATTAAGGATGAGGTTTGGAGATACTTGGAGACTAATGATAGAATAAGTCAAAGTCAGCATGGTTTCTGTAAAGGGAAATCTTGCCTGACAAATCTGTTCAAGGAAATAACAAGGGTGGACAAACGAGAGGCAGTGGATGTCATTTACTTGGATTTTTATAAGGCGTTTGGTAAGGTGCCACATGTGAGGCTGCTTAACAAGATAAAATCCCATGGCATCACAGGAAAGATACTGGCTTAGATAGCAGAATGGCTGACAGACAGGAGGCAGTGAGTGGGAATAAAAGGGGCCTTTTCTGATTGGCTGCCAGTGACTAGTGGTGTTCCTCAGGGGTCAGTATTAGTACTGCTACATTTCACATTGTCAGTGATTTAGATAATGGAATTGATGGTTTTGTGGCAAAGTTTGTGGATGATATGAAGAGGGGGAGGGGGACGTAGTGCCGAGGAAGCAATGTGATTGCAGCAAGACTTGGATAAATTGGAAGAATGGGCAACAGTGTTGGCAATGTATGATGCATTTTGGTAAAAGGAACAATATCGTGGACTATCATCTAAATGGGGAGAAAATTCAAACATCAGAGGTGCAAAGGGACTTGGCAGTCTCTGTAAGACTCCCAGAAGGTTAATTTACAGGTTGAGTCTGTGGTAAAGAAGGCAAATGCAACGTAGGCATGTATTTCAAGGGGAATAGAATATAAAAGTAAGGAGATGATGCTGTGGCTTTATAAGACACTAGTCAGGCCACCTTGGAGTATTGTCACCAGTTTTGTGCCCCATATCTCATGAAAGGATGTGTCGTCATTGGAGAGAGTCCAGAGGAGGTTCATGAGGATAATTCCAGGAATGAAGGGGTTAACATACGAGGAAGCATTTGGCAGCTTTGGGCCTGTGGTCACTGGAATTTAGAAGAATGTGGTGGGGGGGGGGTGTGGATCCCATTGAAACTCACCAAATGTTGAAAGGGCTAGATTGGGTGGATGTGGAGAGGTTGTTTACTCTGATGGGTGTATCCCAAACTAAAGGGGACAGTGTCAAAATTGAGAGGTGACCCTTTAGAAACAAGGTGAGGAACTTTTAGCCAGAGAGGAGTGAATCTGTGGAATGCTTTGCCACAGACTGCGGTGGAGGTCAAGTCCGTGCATATATTTAAGGTGGATGTTGGTGATTTCCTGATTGGTCAGGGCATCAAAGGATATAGTGAGAAGGCAGGTTTATGGGGTTGAATGGGATCTGGGATAAGCCATGATGGAATGGTAGAGCAGACTCGATGGGCTGAATGGCCTGATTCTGCTCCTGTGTCTTATAATCTTACAGACTGAGTTTATGAATGCCTAATAAAATCTCAAGCAACACACAAAGTGCTGGAGAAACTCAGCAACTCAGGCAGCATCTATGGATGGGGAATAAACAGTGGATGATTGAGACTGAAACCCTTCATCTCAGTCCCAATTGTCAACTATTTATTCCCCTCCATAGATGCTGCTTGACTTGCTGAGTTTCTCTAGCACTGTGTGTGGTGGTGTTCAAGATTCCCAACATCTGTAGAATCTCTTGTGTTTGTAATAAAATCTCATCTGGTTATTGTCCACTAAAGTTTTCCCCCCTAATAATACTGTACTACAATGATGTTCTTTCAAAATTAAATTGAAAAATTGATATATTGAATCAAGTACTTTTTGTAATGTCATTCTTTTTGACTTGAAACAAATAGTATCACAAGCTCATTTTAAATTCCATAATTAAAATCTACTTTATTTGTACTGAATTTTGAAGTATAACTTCTGAGAACTGGGGAATAAAAGCTACAAGGTAGAGAAGAATACAGTTTTACCACAGCCCATGAGATTGGTTTAGATGAGCAAAAAGAGAAGCATGGATATTGTGAGCTAAAGAGCATGTTTCTGTGATGCATGATAATTGGCCTAACAGTTTAGAGAAGGTAACATTAAAGAACTTGATAAAACCATGGAGGGATTCTTGTTCTTCACAGAGATCCACAAAACCAGAAGAGCGCTCCAAAAAATGAGTGACGGTAAAAACGTTTGGACCTTCCGCGCACAAGCAGCAGCAAAACAGCGCCCCCACCAGCAAAAAAAAGGCATCAGCACCCTCCACCTACCAAGCAAGCAAAAGCAAAACTCCCAAAAATGACAATGATACGGAGAACAAAATCTAATTACTCACCCGACAATTCCACATACCACAGGCTCTCCCTCTTCCTAATAAAGGGTAAGAGAGATACTCGCCTTTCACAGTGAGAGAGGAAACGTAACAAAACAACTGGCTGATTTGCGATGGTAAAGTCTGTCGCATCGCTTTTTATCTGAGTTCTCCCGACTCTAGAGTCAGCAACAAACTCTTTCCCACCAATGAGGGAGAGAGCGATTCATCGAGTACAGACCTCTGACAGCTGATCTTTATTCCCAATGTTCCCTTTTCTTCTGCGACATTTCGGTCGGCGGCACCCGCATAGAATCAGCTCGGCTGCAGGAACCCCGAACGCACGTCCTTGGAACTTGGAAAAGCAGCCAGTCGTGATCCCCTGGGACTGAGTCCTACCGCCGCAAAGAAACGGTCTGAGCATAACTCCAGGTCAGGTTTTCCATCAGGACCCTGTTCACCCTGAAAAGGGGGGGGGGGGGGAAGAGACATTAGAGGTAGAAATTAAACATTCTGCAGATGCGCTCAAAGGAGCTGCTGCTAAGCACCATCATAGCCCTGCCTACTCTTACCATATTCCCATCAACCCTTTTGATGGGAATATGGTGAGAGCAGTTTATTGTGGTCTTGGGATGTAGGAGGAAATCACTTGGGGGAGCCCATAGACATGAGGATTGACCCTAGGTCACAGGAGAATTGAGGCAGTGTCTCTATGCGACGTGTGCTGTACCGCCCATCTAAATGTTTGGGGCCCCCTTCCTGCTGAGAATCGATTCTAGGGTAATCTCCTGAAGGCCTTCTAAGTAGATTTTGATTGGCTGGTATTTAGAAAGTTCACATTGAATTCAAAAGAAACCTCTTCACTGGGAGTGAGATGTGTAATTTCCCAGTGTAGAAGTGGTTGATCAAATGGTGGAGCTACATTAAAGAGAAGACTACAGAAGGATAAAGGGAATCGACGGTTACACTGATAGATTTGAATGAGGAAGGACTGATGAAAGGAGACATAAGTTGTGCAGTTGGGATGTATGGCTGGATTCCACACTAAATATCCTATCCTAGATTTTAAAACAAGACGACCCAGGCTGTAGCAACAGACACTGCAGTCATCCAGTGTTGAACTTGACAGTGGATGGTCAGATAGACAGCTAGCCCTTTTCCCTCAAATTTGGTTACGAAATAGACTAATTGGCTTCAAAGCTAAATATGATTTTTTTTTTGAAAGAGCATCTTGAGCTTAAAAGGTGATGTTCAATATAATTACTTTAGATTTGCTAGTTGTCATTGAAGATGAAGTTTTAGCTTTGTCTCTCTAGCAAGTACTTGCTAAAGCTCAAGCCCATGACTTTTATTCTCAGTGAAGCAATTGTATTTACAACTTGCCTGAATGTAGCAAATCACAATTTGAAGTGGCATGCATCACATTTTAACAAATGTTTTTAGGTGCACCATCGCCCTCTAGAGCAAAGGGGAAGAAGAGCAATAAAACTGAAATTCAACAGATTTATGTAAATTGGCTTGCAGCAAATGAAATATTGAATACTGTGATAACTTGATCTTTATATCAATGATAATTTAATGTAATAGAGGCATATTTATCAAGAAATGTGGATGGATCCAGCTATTAACACTTTTATGGATTGAAAAATAAAACATTCTTTTTACTAAAACAATCCCTATTACCCTAAATAATCCATTTCTACCTTTCTCTTAAAAGGAAAGGTCTTTTTCTCAGTTACTCCTGTCAAACAACTCTGCCCAGAACTTCTCTCAAATGCATGTTCTCTGGATGCAAATCTTTTTGTTCCGCCAAAGATTTTAATTTTGAAAAATATCTACATGACATATCTACTAAAGTCAGGCAGCATACAGCATGGATACAGGCCGTTAGACCCACCCAGTTGGTCTTGATTTCCTGCATTTGGCTCATATCCCTCTAAGCTCCACCCTTTCACATACCTACTCAAGTGTTTCTTAAATGATAGTGTTGTATCTGCCTTAACCACTTCTGGCAACGTGATCCATACTCATCGCCTGTGTGGAAAAAGTTGCCCCTTTGGTCCAATCTCACTTATAACTCTTAATTTTGGACTTCCCTACCTGGGGGGAAAAAGACAATGATCTTATAATTTTAAACATTCCAGTGAGGTTACCCCTCACTCTCCCATGTTCCAAGGAATAAAGATCCAGACAGGCCAATTTCTCCCTATTAATCAGGCTCTCTAGTCCTGGCAACATCAAAGTAAATCTTTTTGGAACTCCTAATTTAACCACGTTTTCCTATAGGCAGGGTGACCAAAACTGTATACAGTACTCCAAGTGCAGCCTCACCATCATCTTGTCCAATTGCAGCATAATGTCCCAACACCTACACCCAATGCCCTGACTGATAAAGGTCAACATGCTAAATATCTTTCTCACCACCCTATCTACCTGTGGTGACACTTTCAGTGAACTATATACTTGTATTCCCAAGTCCCTCTGTTCCATTACTCTCCTTAGTGACCTATCATTTCTAGGACAAGTCCTACTGTTTTGACTTTTCAAAATACATCACCTTACACATGTATGTTGAAATCCATTTGCCACTTATCAACTTGGACAAGATCCCCCTGTAATCTAGGCTAATCTTCCCTATCAACAAACCTAATTTTGTATCATCCACAAATTTCCTGATCAATCCTTGTGCACTTACATCCAAATAATTTGTACAAATAACAAGGGTACAGCACACCACTAATCATCAGCCTCCATCTGAGAAACCTTCACCCAGCACAGTTTCCTACCTCCAGGCTAATTTTAAATCCAGCAAAATTTCTCTCCCAGTATTCCATGGGAATGCCAGTCTACAATGTGGGATCTTGTAAGGGTCTTGCTAGATTCCAAATAGACAACTGCCATTGCCCTACACTCATCTACCTTGTTGGTTAATTCAAAACTCAAAAGGGTCATCAAACGTGACTATCCATGCATAAAGCCACACTCACTCCTATTCAGACTGTCTATTTAAATGCTGGTAGAATCTGTCCCTTACAATTCTTCCCATAAACTTCCCCACTATTGATGGGCTTGCAGTTCTCTGGCGTGTCCTAGCTCCCCTTCTTAAACGACATTAGCCATAGTTCAGTCTTCGGGAACTTCACCAGTGGCTAACAATGAAACAAACATCTCTGCGTGTGCCTCAGCTATTTCCTCTCTACCCGCCCACAAATTCCAAGAAAGCACTTGGTCAAGGTCTAGGGTTTTATTCACTTTACTGCAATGTAAACACCTCTTCTCTGGTAATATGAATGTTCTCCAAAATATCTCCACCTGTTTCCCTTACTACTTGAGCAATCATGATACTCTGAGTAAACACTGAGGAGAAATGTCTATTTAAAAATCCCACCCATCTCCTGCGGCTCAAGACATTGACAACCCTGCTGTACTCGAAGGGGACTTTCTCAGTCCCTAGCCACCCTTTTCATATATCTATAGAACCTCTTGGGATTTGCCTTAACCATATATGTCAAACTCAAGGCCCGCGGGCCAAATCCGGCCCACGGTGGAATTATCTTTGGCCCGCGAGATAATATCTAATTACTATTAAAGCTGGCCCCAGTAATCGAAGCGCCTATGGCGTATGATATGGCTAATGCTGAGTTTATTCAGGTACCAGGTTTTCAGGGTTTTTAGTGTTTATTCGGCAGTCTTGCTCGGCAGTCTTCTTCATAAGAAACGGAATTTGTAAAGTGAAACACTTTGTAGTTATAGCAGAGACTGAGACACATGAGAGCAGGCTGAAAAAACAGAGGCAACGAAAGCTGCGTTCGCACGCGTCCGACTGATCCGGCCCGCATGAAGCTGCATTTTGCTCAATCCGGCCCGTGACCTAAAATGAGTTTGACACCCCTGGCCTTAACCTTGCCTACCAGATCCATCTCGGACCCTCTCTTCCCCTCCTGATTTCCCTCTTCTAGTCATTGGGTTGAAGAGTGAATCCATCAGTCTATGCTTCCTCCTTTTTCTTTACCTGAGCCTCAATATCGTCAGCCCAAGTCCCCTAAACTTGCTAGGCTTACCTTTCACCTTAACAAAAACATACTGCTCCTGGATGCTTGCTATCACATTTTTTTAAAAGCCTGTCTTGTTTGTTTCTTCCCCTTCAAGCAGGCTCATCTAGTCCACCTCTGCCATATCCTGCAAGCCTATGGCTGAGGCTTTGTAAGGCATTAGTCAGACCACGTTTGGAGTATTGTGAGAAGTTTTGGGCCCCATTTAACACCATATGGTATAGGAGCCAAATCGGGCTAATCAGCCCATTGAGTAAACTCTGCAATTCCTTTTTAGCTGATATATTATCATTCAAAACCCCATTCTTCTATCTTCTCCCGTAACCTCTGAAACCCTTACAAATCAAGAATCTATCAACCTTCACTTTACATGAGCACAGTGACTTGGCTTTGACAATAGTCCGTGGCAATGAATCCCACAGATTCACCACCTGCTGGTGAAAGAAATCCCTCCTCATCTCTGTTCTAAATGGACTCCCCTCTTTTCTGAGGGTGTGCCCTCTGGTCCTAGACTCTTCCACTACAGGAAACATCCTCACCACATCCACTCTACCTAGGCCTTTCAACATTTGATAGGTTTCATTGAGTTCCCCCCCCCCCCCCCCACCATTCTTCTAAATTACAGCGAGTACAGGCCTAGAGCCATCAAACACTCCTAATACAATACCCTCACATTCCTGGAATCATCCTCGTGAACCTTCTCTGATCAGCCATGTTCGAATAGCAGAGCAAACTCATGAATAGCAAATTGTTCTCTTGTGTCTTATGTTCTCATGATCCCAATTCCCTCCAAATTAATTCTGCTCCAGTTTAGGACCCTAACTTGTGGATGTAACCTATCCTTTTCCACTACTGTTTTAAAACTAACAGAATTGTTGTCACTAGAGCCAAGGTGAGCCTTGACGGTTACTTGCTCTACCTTGGTCCCCCAGTATTACACCTCCCAAGTAAGGCCGTCTATATATTGACTCAGGGAAACATGCCTGGACACATTTCACAAAATCCACCATATCTAGTACCCTTAACATTCTGGATGGCCCAGTCAATAGTAGAGAAATAACAAATTCAACCCTAGTGTTCTTACAACTATGAGCAATGTCTCTATCCACCTGTTTCTCAAGACGCTGCTGACAATTGCAGGTCAATAATACATCTCCAATAGAGTGACCCCTTGTTTCTACATTCTACCCATACAGCCTTTTTGGACAATCCTCCAATAATATCATCTCTAAATACTACTTGCATCTTCCCAAATGAAAAAGGCTACATCCCTTCTTTGCTTACTGGTAGCTCTATGAAATATTACAAGTTTCGTAGCATTATCCATTCCCAGTAACTTTTGATGGTTTTGTAAATTGCAAAGGAAAAGATTTGGCAGTAGGGATGTTCATAGTGATGATTGTGATGGAGCTGAAGATATGAAGAGATTTGGACAAAGAATTGTTCGAAACTTCACAGTAGTCGGCTTAACTCATCAGTGACCAGGATGGGCACAGGCTAGGTTACTGACAACTGAAGTTAACAAGGTCTGATGGGTGGTCTAATTGGAATAAAGTGATAATATAGGTGAGGGATTAAAGAGTATCCAGATTTAGTGAGGCAATACTACTTGGTAGAAGTTGTCTACCTTTGTGACTGTGGGCTCATGGTGATCTGATGAGGTGCAAACAATGGTTGAAGATGAGGCTATAGCAGGTAGGAATGTCTGTCTATCTTTGACCGATGGGTGATGCAGTAGTTATAAGGAAGGGGTTTAAGAAGGGCAGGGATTCCTGCAGCTGAATTAAAATTACATTTTCTACTGTGTGCTGCCAGCAGTATCTTCCCAACCTCTGGCACACAGGATGAAGGTAGCAGGTGATTAGGAATACCACTACCAGTAATTTCCCAATCCCCCTAAAAAGACATCATCCGACATACACTATATATATCATTACAACCATCATATAACTGCAGCGAATTGACCGTCTGCTGCTCAATGCCAGGAACCTTTAGAGACTTGCTGGCAATTTCAGGAATTCCGCATTCAGACATGCTTCAACAGGCATCCTAAGCTGCAAAAAGTTATGAAAGAGATGCACTGAATTCCACACACAGCTGCTGGTACTTTACGGATAAACAAAGTCAGCATTGGTAGTCTGGTGTTACAACAGTACCATCTATTGTAAATTATGTTTTATTCTCACACTTGAGTGATCAGGCCCTGTTCATTCCTGTGTGGCTTTCAGCCTTGTAGAAGAGTCAGTTCTATTTACTGTACGCACATTAAAGTTGTAGATGGAGCTGTGATCCTTGATAACGTCTTAACTGTAATCCTGAAGCATTGCCCCCCCCCCAAAGAACTGGCCATACTTCCAGTCAAGTTCGCACAATAAAGATTCTGCATTAATATTGAATTTGTTCTTTGTATTGAGTGATGACAGCAATTTTTGAAAATGAAACTGTACACAAATACTTGCAATGCTTCTAACCATGTGCTAGTGATTAGCTTTATCATGGACAGTGTGCCAATCACTTGAAGTGAATGGTAATTGGTCACAAGTGAATGAAGTTATGCCCAGATGGTGAAGATGGTATTGACATTCATTTTGCAAATTAAGGTTTTCCCAAATCTTCTCAGTTTACGCCAGCTACTGACCACAAGCCTTTACTAGGAATTCTGAACATGAACATAAGCATAGTATTATTCCCAAGTTCATATTTACACGCAGTATCAATGCCATGAACATCAGCACCACAGTATTTTATAATCATGATCAAGGTATCACAGATGCAGAGGTGGACATTTTCCTGTGTTTGATTAGGGTGTAGAATTGTTATTTTTCTTGTAGTTAAACTGCATGTACAATAGTTACATATATACAAACACCTATTTATTTTCAAGTAATAATGGTGCAGTGGCTTCAGTAATTTTGAGAAACATTGCCTTCAGTAGCAGGTATCACACTGCTTGAATCTGGCTAATCTATTTTTTAATTGTTGTCAGTGGAATTTTGTTATCTCTAGTCTGAGTATGAGAAAATCACAATTACTTATTAGTCTGTTCTTTTTTTCTTTGTTCTCCCGAGGCTGTTTCTTTGCTCCTGTAACATTAATAAAATAGCTGTTAGCAACAAGTTTTATGCCTCATTCTTGACTTCCAAAGATACTTTGGATCAGTACAAGCATCAGCATCCGACACCTATTGCACTGTGGCTTTGACGTTCTAAATAGAGCGCACAAGCAAAATATCTTGATGAGGCTCTGCTCCGGGAAGCTGCCGTATGAAACCAGAAAGAGAAGTTTCCACGCTGATGGGAGTAGGAGGCAGTTCCCGTTCCAGGATTGGAAATAGTTGGGAGTTCTGCCAGAATTTTTTTTGGAGGTGAGTGGATAGATTAATTTAAATGCTGGCCTCAATTGAGACATTTAACTTCTCCATCGTGGATACCATGAACTTTCTATGTATTAATATTGGAAAACAGTGTACTGATAGCAACAAAGTTGTAAAGGAAGATTGAGAAAATTCTTGATGCATGAAACTCTGATAGAGTGAAAATGATGATAGTGGCTGGCATAGGCAAAGCTAGGAAAGACCTAGCCAGTAGATATGCTTCGTCAGGATGACAGAACTTCCACACACCCCTAAAGCATCACTCTAGTTATGAACGTGGTCTGCAAACCAGACCAGCGGGCCAATACATCGTGAAAAAAAAAGACGAAGACAACTTTTTAGTATTAATTGTTAGCCAGTCATTGTGGTTAGAATAGGAACATATGGGTTCATGTATCACCACAGAATTCATTATTAAGATCTACGTATGCCCTACATTGCTTTTGTGAAGAAGTCTGTGTGTTTAGATCGTTTTGGTTTGAGCAGTTAATGAAGAGCAAAGGAGTAAAGGCAACATTTTAATTCTCACTACCAGCTTCAAGTGGGGAAGCAGGAAGCTCAGCTGGAGTGGCAAAGGAGGATTGGAAGAAACAGAAGGTTAATTAATCATCACGATGATGCATTGAATTGCAGCTTTTCTTCAAAACTGAAGAACAATACCATTCTTCAGAAAAGGAAACATAGAAAACCTACAGCACAAGCACTTTGGCCCACAAAGCTGTGCCGAACATGTACTTACTTTAGAAATTACCTAGGGTTACCCATAGCCCACTATTTTTCTAAGCTCCATATACCTATCCAGGAGTTCCTTAAAAGACCCTATCATATCTGCATCCACCACCATCGCCAGCAGCCCATCCCATGCACTCACCACTCTGTACGTTTAAAAAAAATCCTACCCCTGAAATCTCCTCTGTACCTACTTCCAAGCACCTTAAAACTCTGTCCTCTCATGTTAGCCATTTCAGCCCCCGGGAAAAAGCCTCTGACTATCCACTTGATAAATGTCTCTTATCATCTTGTACACCTCTATCAGGTCATCTCTCATCCTTCATTGCTCCAAGAAAATAAGACCGAGGTCACTCAACCTGTTTTCATAAGGCATACTCCCCAATCTAGGCAACATCCTTGTAAATCTTCCCTGCACCCTTCCTATGGTTTCCACACCCTTCCTGTAGTGAGGCAACCAGATCTGAGAACAGTACTCCAAGTGGGGTCTGACCAGGGTCCTCTATAGCTGTAACATTACCTCTCGGCTCTTAAACTCAATCCCATGATTGATGAAGGCCAATACACCATATGCCTTCTTAACCACAGAATCAACTTGCACAGCAGCTTTGAGTGTCCTATGGACTTGGACCCCAAGATCCTTCTGATCCTCCACACTGCCAAGAGTCTTACCATTAATACTATATTCTGCCATCGTATTTGACCTACCAAAATGAACGACCTCACACTTATCTGGGTTAAACTCTCAGTTCTCAGCCACTTCTCAGCTCAGTTTTGCATCCTATCAATGTCCCAACGTAACCTCTGACAGCCCTCCACACTATCCACAACACCCCCAACCTTTGTGTCATCAGCAAATTTATTAACCCATTCCTCCACTTCCTCATCCAGGTCATTTATAAAAATCACGAAGAGCAGGGGTCCCAGAACAAATCCCTGAGGCACACCACTGGTCACAGACCTCCATGCAGAATATGACCCATCTACAACCACTCTTTGCCTTCTGTGGGCAAGCCAGTTCTGGACAAAGCAATGTCCCCTTGGATCCCATGCCTCCTTACTTTCTCAATAAGCCTTGCATGGGGTACCTTATCGAATGCCTTGTTGAAATCCATTTACATTACATCTACTGCTCTACCTTCATCAATCTGCTTAGTCACATTCTCAAAATATTCAATCAGGCTCATAAGGCACGACCTGCCTTTGACAAAGCTATGCTGACTATTCCTAATCGTATTATGCCTCTTCAAATGTTCATAAATCCTGCTTCTCAGGATCTTCTCCATCAGCTTACCAACCATTAAAGTAAGACTCAGTGGCCTATAATTTCCTGGACTATCTCTACTCCCTTTCTTGAATAATAGAAAAACATCTGCAACCCTCCAATCCTCTGGAACCTCTCCCATCCTCATTGATGATGAAAAGATCATCACCAGAGGCTCAGCAATCTCCTCCCTTGCCTCCCACAGTAGCTTGGGGTACATCTCGTCTGGTTCCGGCGACTTATCCAACTTGAAGCCTTCCAAAAGCTCCAGCACATCCTCTTCCTTAATATCTACATGCTCAAGCTTTTCAGTCCACTGCAAGTCATCCCTACAATCACCAAGATCCTTTTCCATAGTGAATACTGAAGCAAAGTATTCATTAAGTACCTCTGCTATCTCCTCTGGTTCCATACACACTTTTCCACTGTCACACTTGATTGATTCTATTCACTCATGTCTTAAACCCCTTGCTCTTCCTATATTTGTAGAATGCTTTGGGGTTTTTCTTAATCCTGTCTGCTAAGGCCCTCTCATGGCCCCTTCTGGCTCTCATAATTTCATTCTTAAGCTCCTTCCTGCTAGCCTTATAATCTTCTAGATCTCTATCATAACCTAGTTTTTTGAACCTTTCATAAGCTCTTCTTTTCTTCTTGACTAGATTTACAACAGCCTTTGTACACCACGGTTCCTGTACCTTACCGTCCTCTCCCTGTCTCATTCGAACATACCTGTGCAGAATCCAACACAAGTATCCCCTGAACATTTGCCACATTTCCTCTGTATATTTCCCTGAGAACATCTGTTCCCAATTTATGCTACCAAGTTCCTGTCTGATAGCCTCATATTTCCCCCTACTCCAATTAAACATTTCCTAACTTGTCTGTTCCTATCCCTCTCCAATGCTATAGTAAAGGAGATAGAATTGTGATCACTATCTCCAAAATGCTCTCCCACTGAGAGATCTGACATCTGACCAGGTTCATTTCCCAATACCAGATCAAGTACAGCCTCTCCTCTTGTAGGCTTATCTACATACTGTGTCAAGAAACCTTCCTGAGCACACATAACAAACTCCACCCCATCTAAATCCCTTGCTCTAGAGATATGCCAATTGATATTTGGGAAATTAAAATCTCCCACCATGACAACCCTGTTATTATTACACCTTTCCAGAATCTGTCTCCTTATCTGCTCCTCGATGTCCCTGTTACTATTGGGTGGTCTATAAAAAAACACCCAGTCGAGTTATTGACCCTTTCCTGTTCCTAACTTCCACCCACAGAGACTCTGTAGACAATCCCTCCATGACTTCCTCCTTTACTGCAGCTGTGACACTATCTCTGATCAGCAGTGCCACGACCCCACCTCTTTTGCCTCCCTCCCTCCCTGTCCTTTCTGAAAAATCTAAAGCCTGGCTCTGAAAGTAACCATTCTTGCCCCTGAGCCATCCAAGTCTCTGTAATGGCCACAACTTCATAGCTCCAAGTGCTGATCCATGCTCTAAGCTCATCTGCCTTGTTCATAGTACTCCTTGCATTAAAATAGACACATCCCAAACCATCGGTCTGAGCACATCCCTTCTCTATCACCTGCCTATCCTCCCTGTCGCACTGTCTCCAAGCTTTCTCAAATTGTGAGCCAACAGCCCCTTCCTTTGTCTCTTCAGTTCGGTTCCCACCCCCAGCAATTCTAGTTTAAACTCTCCCCAACAGCCTTTGCAAACCTCCTCGCCAGGATATTGGTCCCCCTGGGATTCAAGTGCAACCCATCCTTTTTGTACAGGTCACACCTGCCCCAAAAGAGGTCCCAAAGATCCAGAAATCAGAATCCCTGCCCTCTGCTCCAATCTCTCAGCCATGCATTTATCCTCCGCCTCATTCTATTCCTATACTCACTGTCACATTCCACAGGCAGTAATGCCGAGATGACTACCCTTGAGGTCCTGCTTCTCAACTTCCTTCCTAACTCCCTGTAGTCTGTTTTCAGGACCTCCTCCCTTTTCCTACCTATGTCGTTGGTACCAATATGTACCACAACCTCTGGCTGTTCACCTTCCCACTTCTGATGCAATCAGAAACCTCCCAGACCCTGGTACCTGGGAGGCAAACTACCATCCGTCCTTCTTTCCTGTGTCTACAGAATCACCTGTCTGCCCCCTAACTATAGAGTCCCCTATTACTGCTGCCATCTGCTTCCTTTCCCTACCCTTCTGAGCCACAGGGCCAGACTCTGTGCCAGAGGCGTGGTCACTGTTGCTTCCCCCAGGTAGGCTGTCCAACCCAAACAGGAGTACTTATTGTTAAGTGGGCAGCTACTGCGGTACTCACGAGGCCCTGGTGTGACTACCTGCAAATAGCTCCTCTCTATCAGCTCCTCACGCTCCCTGACCAGACGAAGGTCATCGAGATGCATCTCCGGTTCCCTAACGCGGTGCCTAAGGAGCTGCAGCCCGACGCACCTGGCGCAGATACTCTCCCGGACTTCTCACATCTGACACCGAGCACAGAACACCAGCCTCACACACACCAGTGAAAGTTGATTCTCGTTCAGCCCAGTTTGGAAGCAGATAGCTTATGGTAAATTACGACCCAAGTTGCAAGTGGAGGCTATGTCCACACAATTGAGATTTTACTAAGACCCATAGCAGGTCGAAGAGAAAACGAGAGGTCATGGGGAAATAGTGGAGGTACAGTACACACTCATAAAAAAGTTAATGTGGATCATTTGCTGTTGTAAACACTTCGGTTTTTGTCTTCATGGATTGTGAATGAGAATGCATTATGTAATAAACTTAATTAAAGGTGGAATAAAAAATACACCAAGTCAATATCTTTGCAGTTCTCCATGTTATATTCTAGCTGCCCTTATCTTGCCCACATGTCTTTACTGATTACAGTTATTTACAAAGCACTTTGTACCACATGCTATGAAATGTAGGGAAAGCATGCAAAAGTGTTTCACTGTACTTCAAAACATCTGCCATAATAAACCAGTTACCAGTTACTATTCTTCTTTGGCTTTGTCTAATCAAAAAGATAGTACATCATAATTAGTCCTTTCTTTGTCATTGATGGACATTTTAATCCATTGAACCGCATGCACATGCCCTCCACTAGTTCCAACCTGAAAATGACCCATTCCCATTGTTTTCTAGCCATAACCAACTATCCAATATTACTCTATAGAATTGCCATAGCACAATGACACTACAGTTCAGCTATCAGGAATTATTTTTTCCTTATTTCGAGTTTGTATTTCCACCTTCCTGTCCATATAACTTGCTGTAACCTTAAATTGATTTAATACTAATGGAAATTTGAGCTTAATGTTTGTAGAAAATGATTATTGCCCTGTAAAACATGAACGTGGTTGGGAGGCCAGCAGAGGGCGCTCAGTTAGCATCTTAACAATGGATACTGTAAAGCTGTTCAAATCAGTTGTGAAATTAGTTTGTGTGACAATGGAAGCAAGCAGTCAGGCTCCAACAAGCTAGAAAAACATATCATTGTGATTTAAAAAAAAATTCTTGCAAAGTTGTTGGTGAGGTCTAACTACATGCAGTATTTAAATTCTAACTTGTGGTATTTTACAACCAAAATGTGTGTGTATTACTTTTGTGAAAAGGAAAGCTAACCATACTGTAATATTCTGCAATTAGTTTAAAAAATACTGTAATTTTAAGAAAATGCATTTTGCTGTCCTAAGCTAATTAAGTAAGCTGTCACTATTCAATGTGTGGCTGGTGGAAACAGCCACACATTATGTTGAAATGGTCCCTAGCAATACAACGATTGGGCTGTTCACATTCCCCACAATGATTCATTTTTATTGTCTTACACAGAAAGCCATTATGTAATAAGGTTACATTACAAATCATACTTAGCATACTTAGCTGTCCCTTTAGCACAGAGATGAGGAGGAATTTCTTCAGCCAAAGAGTGATGAATCTGTGGAATTTAGTGCCACAGACAGCTGTAGAGGTCAGGTCACTGTGTACATTTGAAGTGGAAGTTGACAGGTTCTTGATTCATAAGGGCATCACTGGTTATGGGGAGAAAGCAGGAGAAGGGGGCTGAGAGGGATAATTAATCAACCATGATCAAATGGTGGAACAGACTTGATGGGCTAAATGGCCTATTTCTGCTCCTATGCCCTTACGGTCTAATGATCTATGAGGACATCCTAAAAATCTGTACAGTATTGCAAATACATGGAGAAAAGTGATCCTTCTTTCACAAAAATAGCATGAAATAAGTATGGTTATGGTATCTGTAACCAGATGTAACCTCAGACTAAGGCTTTCACTAACCATCAAACTGGTCCATGATGATATATCCAGTCTAGGTTTGAATACTTGCTTAAATTATGTATTAGACAGCATCTTCCTGAGGAAGCCTACGCACTTTCTAAAAACCAAAGAGAAAGATGAGTCACTTGTCTTCTGTTAAATAAAGAATAGTTATCTTCTGTTACCAACTGCTCCCCCCGAACCTTTGAAATCGGCACCGGAAGAGCCTCATCGAAGTCACTCCTATGAGCATAGCTATGGAAAATTCCAGAGTTCACTGCACAAGTTCAAGTTTAGTTGTCATTCAACCATACACACGTATACAGCTAAACAAAACAGCATTCTTCCAGGCCCAAGGTGTACAACACAGTACATACAGTCACACACGGCACATATGGTTACATCAGCACGTACAGTCATAAACTCAGATTAGCATAAGTCCCTGAGTGGCACGGCCTGAAGACTGAAGGTGCATAGGACGTTGCCCTGGAGCCATGTTTCTGCAAGAACAAACACGCAGCACTTCCTCATCTCATGCTGGGTCAGCCAGAGATGAAAGCAATCCAGCTTGTCTCCCAGTGAGCAAACTCTATACAGCAGCACCGATGTGAGAACTGGCCTGCAGGATCCCAGTGTGCCTGCCGCACCTCCTCTGGTGTCTCCTCCCTGGGGAACAGGGCGACCCTGAGGCATGAGGGCCTGTTCTGTGCATCAGCTGAGGCCACATATCTTCCCCACCATCAGTCTTGCTTATGAACCAGTGAACTGGACTTGCTGCATTTTGTATTACCAATGTCCAACAGGGTCTTGTGACCGCAGGAAAGACATCTACGACAAACATTTGCACCTTATTTCGGTCCCGGAGAGGCCACTGCAACCCAGTAAGCGGTATCTTACTGGAAGTACCACAAAGGGGTAAGGGGGCATTCGAAGGATAGATGAGCAGCACGAGTGTGTGGGCTGTTCCTCAGCAGCCTGTTGCTGCTCATAATGCGGAATGTGGACAGCTAGAGCTTCAACACAGCCCGGATAACTGGTTGAAGGGTTGTTATGGCAGGTGAAGGCTGCATGTATCCCAGTCAAAGTAAGCCCTCATACCCTTACCTTGTACTTCAAGAAAAGCCCAGTATAATGAGATTAGATAGGCTAATTCGTCGCTGCCAGCACCTTTCTAAATTAATAAACGTAACATTAAGTTTGGAACCCATTTGCTGAAGATTGTACTTACTGTAAATAGAGCATAGAACAGGAACAAGCCCTGAACGATGCGCCAAATTCAGCTAATTCACTTGTTATGCCTGTACACGATCCATTTCCCTCTACTCCTTACATCTACAGCCAGTCACAGGCAAAGCCTTAACCATCATTGAGCACGTCTGCAAGGATCCATGCTCTCTTCTTGTTGCTACCATTGGGAAAGAGGTGTGGAGCCTTGGGTCCCACATCACCAGGCTCAGGGATGTTTATTACCCTACCCTGCCGAGCCAGTGTGGAGAATCTCACTCACCTCAATGTACTTCCACAACCTATAGACTCACTTTCAAGGTCTCTGTAACTCAGTATTATTTATTTGTTTTTTAAATTATTTGCATGATTTGTCTTCTTTTGCATATTGGTTGTTGTCTTTGTCATTTATAGTTTTTCATAAATTCTGTTGTATTTCTTTATTTTTCTGTAAATGTCCACAAGAAAACAAATCTCGTGACACATGCATATTTAAAAACTCTAATAGATTTACTTTGAAGTTTGAAATTTGATTTGTCTATCTAACAGCCTCTTATGTGCCACTATCATACCTGCCTCCACCATTTAGAGCCATACAATCATGAAAAAGTACAGCACAAAACAGGCCCTTCAGCCCATCTAGTCCATGCTGAGCCATTTAAACTGCCTACTCCCATCAACCTGCACTAGGACCATAGCTCTCCATACCCCAACCATCCATGTACCTATCCAAACTTTTCTTAAATGTTGAAATTGAGTTTGCATGCACCGCTTGTTCCATACTCACAAGATCGTCTGAGTGAAGAAGTTTCCCCTCATGTTGCCCTTAAGCTTCTCACCTTTCACCCTTAACCCATGACCTCTGGTTGTAGTCCCACCCAACCTCAGTAGAAAAAGCTTGCTTGCATTTATCCTATCTATACCCCTCATAATTTAGTGTACTTCTATCAAATCTCCTCCCAGTCTTCTATGTTTCAAGAACTAAATTTCTAACCTATTCAACATTTCCATTTCACTCAGGTCCTCCAGACCCAGCAACATCCTTGTAAATTTTGTCTGTACTCGTACAACCTTATTTAAATCCTTCCTGTAGGTAGGTGACCAAAACTGCATGCCATACTCTAAATTAGGCCTCACAAAGTCTCAAACAACTTCAATAAAACATCCCATCTCCTGTACTCAGTACTTTGATGTATGAAGACCAATGTGCCAAAAACTTTCTTTATGACCCTATCAACCCATGACACCACTTTCAATGAATTATGGACCTGTAGACCCAGATCCCTTTGTTCTACCACACTCCTCAGTGCCCTACCGTTCACTGCGTAAGACCTGCCCTGGTTGATTGTACCAAAGTGCAACACCTTGCACTTGTCTGCATTAGATTCCATCTGCCATTCTTTAGCCCATTTCTCCAGCTGGTCAGATCTTGCTGCAAGCCACAATAGTTTTCTTCACTATGCTCCCAATCTTGCTGACACCTGCAAATTTGCTGATTCAGTTACCACATCCAGATCACTGATATAGATGCCAAACAACAACGAAACCAGTACTGAGCTCTACAGCACACCACCATTCACTGGCCTCCAGTCAGAGAGGCAACCTGCTACCACCACTCTCTGGCTTCTCCCACAAAGCCAATGTCTAATCCGATTTACTACCTCATCCTGAACATCGGGCGACTGAACCTTTTTGACCAGCCTCCCATGTGAGGACCTTATCAACTGCCTTGCTAAAGTCCATGTGGACCATGGGTCTCCCTTAATTGTGCAGATCTTACATGCAGAAGAATAATTAACTGCAACTGAGCAAAAAGATCCAACAATACAGCTTTCAAGTCAATTTCTGAATGACTAAAATACGGCATTATTTAATCACCTATTCATAAACTGTGCACAAAGTGGACTCGCAGCAAAAAAAATCAATAGATCTCAGTTTCAGTTAATTATTCTGTGCATAAGATCTGCACAATTAATGGAGATGGGGAGAGCATTAAACAGTGAACCAGATGATTGAGTGTTGTATTAGCTGGGTGGTATCTGATGAGAGTTAATCATGCTGTCCCTATCTTTAAGAGGAGCAGAAATGTAATAGTTATGTATTTAGACTGTTAATCTGAGAATCTGGAGGCTTCAGTTAATATCTCACAATAGGAATGAGAATTTGAAGTCTGGTGTTATTAAATATCAGGATGGAAAATCCAGTATTGGTCGTGGTGACTAGTTTTGATGTAAAACCCCATTGGATGACTAACACCCCTCCTAAAAAACAATCTGTCATTCTCAATCTCACCCAGTTTGGTCTCTGTGGCTTTGTGGATATGGTGGTGGGTGAGACAGTCTTATTTATTTTCCCTTTCAACCCCTTCTCCGGCATGCTCTCGATAATCTTTAACACCCTTACAAAACAAGAACCTATCAATTTCTGCTTTAAATATACCTAATGACATATCCTCCACAGCCTTCTGTGGCAATGAATTCCACAGATTTACCACCCTCAGGCTATAGAAATTCCTCCTCATCTCTGTTATAAAAGGATGTCCTTCTACTCTGAGGCTGTGCACATATTCCAATTCCAATTCCATTTCATTTCCAAAGTTCAAAGTAAATATATTATCAAGTGCATGTATGTCACCATATATAACCCTGAGATTCATCTTCTTGTGGGCATACTCACTACATCTGTGAAATATTAAGCATAACAAAAGCAATGAAAGGCTGCCCAAATAGGGTGTTCAGCCAGACTGCAGAAGACAGCAAGCTGCGCAAATACAAAAAAGAAGAAATAATAATGATAAATAAATAAACAATAAATATGAGCTGAAGAGCCCTTGAAAGTGAATCCATTATTTGTGGGAACATTTCAGCCCAGGACAACCTCCTGCCTCAGTGGACTCGGGCCTGCAGACACAGGATGTCGACTTCGCCAGCAGACGCGCAGAAATTGGCAGACTTGGCTCCGGCCAATAGGCCCCAACTTCTGGACTTCTGATTGGACCCTTGGGCCTCAATCCTCAGCGTCGTTCCCAGGACACGCTGATCACCAAACAGTGAGACTTGAACTGCAGACTGCTTGATGATGGGACTCCGATCTCCAGGCCTCATACTCCGGTCTCACCGATTTGTGAACCCAGGGGGGTCATCGGAACACTGTCCTCCTGCCCACACAGAACACCGACTCTGGAACCTGCCGTCAACTTGCTGATCTAGGGGGGCCCTCGACCAATTTCTGCTGGCCTGATGCCCATCATCCGAACTCAGATATCCTACAAACAGTGTCTGACCTCTAATTCCCTCAAATCCCTATTCCTAAACCCAACTCTGACCCTTAACCCCCCCACTCTGTCCCCAAAATCATCCTCACGAACCTAAAAAAAAAATTAAAAAGCAACTGAATCTGAGCTGTGACTCAACACAGCTTGCAGCTAGGTGCCATCTTGGATTCTTCTCGGAGGGGAATTCAAAAATTTATGAAAAGCCATGACCTTGAAACAACAAAATGTAATGATATTTGAGCTTAGCTGTGGTGCTAGTGATTACTGTTCGTGTTAAGCCTAACTTTCCAGTAGGATATTATGCTGGATATATCAGATTGTAATTGAGACGGATTACTGAGAAGTGAGTAAAGAGGGTATGATGCATTTATATAGGATTTCACTTTGATGGTTTGCCGAGCACACTGTGTGCACTCTCAACTGTGAATATTTCAAAAATTAAAGAGAACGTTTCACCAAGCAGCAATTTAAAACACATGAAGGGATAAATATTTTACATTAATTGCTCTTGGTCAACTGGTTACTTCATTTTTGGATAGCTTTCTGATAAGCCTGTTTGCAATATTTATTTCTTGTAAGACTTTTTAAAAATGCCATTTTATAATACATTCAGGAAGTCCTGAAGGGATTTAAAATAATTAAAGTATTTTTAAAGTGCAGTCATTGTTGAATTAAATAGTATTCAATGCAATTCCCCTTTGGAATGTCAGATTTTACATGGTCAAAGAAGAGAGAATAATCACTAAATTTATTATTAAGAGAGATTGAGTTGTACATCATGCGAACAGGCCTTTGGGTCTGACTTATCCATGCTGACCAAGGTGACTCTCTCAATAACGATCCTGTGAACTAATCCTATTCTCAGTGCAAGTTTGTACATTCTCCCTGTGACTGCATGGGTTTCCTCCAGAGGATCTGCTTTCCTCCCACAGTCCAAAGACGTACCTGTTGGTCATTGTGAATCGGGGGGTTGCTGGGCAGTATGGCTCGAAGGGCCAGAACAGCCTGTTCTTTGCTGTTTCTCAATAAATAAAGTAAATTTAGCCCATATCCCTACTCTATCCATGTAGTTGTCCAAATGCTTTTTTATTGCTGTGATTGTACCTGCCTCTACATTTTCGATGTATCTATCAACCCCTTCCATGAAGAACTTACTTCTAAAATCACCTCTAAATATATCCCCTCTCAGTTTAAACCCATGTCCTCTGGTTTTAGACTTTACACATGCTGGGAGTGGGGTTGTGACTAACACACAAAATGTTGGAGTAACTATGAAAGTTAGGCTGCGTTTATGGACGGGAGTAAACAGTCAATGTTTTAGGCCAAGATCCTTCATCAGGCCATGACTATCTACTCTGTCTCTGCCCCTCTTGATTTTATAGAACTCAAAGGTCACTAATCAGTCTCCTGAAACCCAATGAGAACGATCCCTACATATCAGGCATTAGCCTGGTGAATCTCTTCTTCAATCTCTCTGGTGCTGCCACTTTCTTTCAGAACTGCATTACAAGAGTCACTGAATCAATGTCTGGTACATTTGTAATATGGTGTCCCAACTCGTATACCTGACACCCAGTTATGCTAAGTGCTGTGTATTTAATATATCAGTAATATTTGAGTAATATTGTAAATGTTATTTGATTAAGCCTTCTTGTTTGTTTAAATAATTCATTACAGGTTAAGTGTAAAAGTATGTGAATAGCAAACATGAGCAGCTCGCTTAAAGTAAAATCAAATCTAAGGCATGCACTCCTGGCTCCATGTTTCCTTCCAAGTAGTTTTACATTTTAGTGTTGCAAAACATAACACTAATCCTGTTTTTTGCTATCCAATAAGACCACAAGTCAAAGAATTAGGACATTCAGCCCATTGAGTCTGCTTTGCATTCAATCATAGCTGATTTATTATTCCCTCTCAACCCCATTCTCCTGGCTTCTCTCTTTAACTTTTGACTCCCTCACTAATCAAGAACCCTTCTCCCTCTGCGCTTTAAATATACCCATTGACTTGGCATCCACAGCCAGCTGTGGCAATGAATTTCACAGGATCACCACCCTCTGCCTAAGGAAGTTCCTCCCCATCTCGGTTCTAAACTCTCTGGTTCTAGACTCTCCCCACTACTGGAAGCATCTTCTCCACATCCACATTATCCATACCTTTCAATACTCCACTGGTTTCAAAGGGATCTAATGCATGAGTAAATGAGCTGAGTTAGCTTTCTAGACCAGAGAGCCTCCATTCAGTGGCATGCTTCAAAGTGGGAAGTGAAGCCTGTGGTAGAGAATTTTAGGAGTATTATGATCTTGACTGCCGTTGCTGAGGTGGATCTGGCCTTATCCTGTGAGAGTAGTTGTAGCTGCTCTACGTGGCAACCCTAGGTTCACAACATGTAGGTGCCACCACCGCTGGGTTAGGAAGTGTCCTACCAGGCAAGATCACACTGGCCCCTGTAGCTACTGCTCCTCACTTAGGTACACAAGTCACAGTGGGTCCATGGAACCTTTCTTAGGGTAGAACTCTTGCTAAGGACCCTTCAGGCGACTTCCTGTCCCCTCTTCCAATTGGTTGACAGTCTCTGCAGTTTCTCTTCTCATTCCTTCTCAACCAGCATCCGGAGCAAAACTGGACATCATGAAATACGAGCTCACGATCTGATATCTACCTAATCTATCTCTCCCTCCCTCCATCCTTTCCTCCCTCATCCCTCTCTCCCTCCCTCTCTCCATCCCAGCCCAATGACCCATATTGCCTGGCAATCCACCTGTTTACTACTAGCTTAATCACAGAACAATTTACAATCACTGATGAACCTACTAACTTGTACGTCTTTGGACTGTGGGTGGAACCTGCACTGTTCACAGGGCGAGGGTACAAACTTCTTACAGACGGTGCTGAAACTAGAGAACAGCCCGCAACTGTAATATGGCCGTGCCCAGATTTGCCCCTTACTCTGCCATTACTCTCAAACCGAGACCCTGAGGTGACTCTGTAATGTAGACAGACAGACAGACAGACATACTTTATTGATCCCGAGGGAAATTGGGAAATTTGGGAAATTTGGGAAGCAGCACCAGGCATAGCTTAAAATAACGGACAGGCAGACTGCTGAAACTGTAATGCGCACAGCTACTTGTGTGCTGAAGAATAAGCAATAGACAGAGCTAAGCAACGTTACCACCAATGATCCGATCAAAACTCTGCACTCCCACCTCATCCAGTTTAGAATCGCAGTAGTAAAGGAAACAGCCGTAATCTATCACCGCGACAAGTCTACAGCAGATGCAAACTCACTGGCTCTCCACTCAGCTTCGCAGCACGTGGACAACAGCAGTATTCACATCAGGCTGCTGTTCAAAGATGAAGGATGACTACAATTACCAATGGACCCCACTGTACATCTTCTAAATGATGACTCCCACCTTTCCCTTACGGAAAAATCATGCAAAATCTGGCTGGCAGGCCTGACTGCAGCTAAGAAGATTGTAGTCCAGCGTTGGAAACCTCCTCGTGATATTTCAAGTACTCACTGGCTTTGGAGCTTTTTGGACATTTCTTACCTGGAATTATCATCAGCAAGAGTAAATGATGCACAACCAAACACAATCTTAATGTGGACTAATTTGATATCTAACTTAAAAGATCTTCTGTTAAAATAGGAATGCTCTGTTTGTGTATGCACTACTATTCAGTTGATTGGTGGAGGGGGAGGGGTGGGGGGAGAGGGAGGGGTGGAGATGAGGGTTGGGGGGGTGGCTGGGTTAAACAGTCAAAATGTAATCGGCAACTGGTTGTATTGAATGTAATTTGTTGGTGTTGCAATAAAAATTAGTGATAAAAAGATGAAGGTTGGCATTATTTATCACGTCTCTTGAAACATCAAAACATACAGTGAAATGTATCATTTGTGTCAATGACCAATTAATTATATCATCAATCATCGTCATCCCCTCAACAAGCTTCAAAACCTGGGCCTCTGTACCCTCTCTTGACTTCATCATTGGGAGACCACAGTCAGTGTTGACCAGTAGTAACACCTCCTCCTCACTGACAACTCACACAGGATGTGTGCTTAGACCTCTGCTCTGCTCTCTCCACACTCATGACCATGTGGCTAAGCATGCTTTGAGTGCCATCTATTAATTCGCTGATGACATTACTGTTGTTGGCAGAACCGCAGATGTTGACGAGGAGGTGTAGAGGACATAGACTGAAAGGTGTTGCAGCAGCAACCTTACACTCAACGTCAGTAAGACCAAGGAATTGGCTGTGGACCTTTGGAAAGGGAAGTGGGAGTAATGTGCACCTGTCGTTGTGGAGGATCAGCAATGGAAATGATGAGCAGTTTCAAATTCTTGGGTGTTAACATCTCAGAGGATTTGTCTTGGGCCTAACGTATCACAAAGAAGGAACAGCAGAGGCTTTACTTCATGAGGAGTTTGAGGAGATTTGGTATGTTCACAAATTTCTGCGGATGTATGGTAACAGCATTCTGACTGGTTGCATCACTGCCTGGCGTGGAGTCTCCAATGCCGAGGACTGAATGAGGCTACAAAGGGTATTGACTCTGACAGCTCTATCACAGGCACAACACTACCCGCTATCGAGCACATCTTCGAAAGGAAGGTGGCATCCATCGTTAAGGACCATCACCATGGGAGACATGCCCACTTCTCTTTAACACCACCAGGGAAGAGGTACAGGAGCCTGATGATACACACTCATCATTTCAGGAACAGCGTCTTCCCCTTCGCTATCAGATTTATGCATGACCCATGAACACCACCTCACTAATCAACCTGCATTATTTATTATAGCTTAGAGTACTTTTCTATGTTGCGCACTATATTTCTTCCTCAAAGCAACAAATTTCATGACAAGTGTCAGTGTTAATAAACACATTCTGATTCTCCAAGAACACATCTGTCCTCAGCAATTGCAGGGATCAGCACATGAAAGTTAAAGAAAAGGATCATTGGGATCTCTTCTTTTGAAGGTACAACCTGGACAAAAGGGGCGGGTTACACCTGAACCTGAGGGGGTCCAATGTCCTTGTGGGCAGGCTGACTAGAGTTGTTTGGGTGGGTTTAAACTAATTCAGCAGGAGGACAGGAACCAGAGTGATAGTGCGGAAGATGAGGTAGTTGGTTTACAGACTAAGGCAATGCGTAGTAAGACTCCTAGCAAGGAGAGGCCGATAATAGGACAAAATTTCAGTCAACAGCATGAGTTGCAATGTAAAAGATGGACAAAATTGAAAAGGGTGATCAATAGAGGACTGAAGGTGTTATATGTGAATGCACACAGTATACGGAATAAGGTCGATGAACTTGTAGCACAGTTACAGATTGGCATGTTTGATGTTGTAGGCATCACGGAATCGTGGCTGAAAGTAGATTATGGCCGGGAGCTTAACGTCCAAGGATACACATTGTGTCAAAAGGACAGGCAGGAAGGCAGAGGGGGCGGCATTCCTCTGTTGGTAAAAAATCAAATCGAATCATTAGAAAGAGGCGACGTGTTGAATCATTGCGGCAGAGCTAAGGAACTGTGAGGGTAAGAAGACCCTGATGGGAGTTGTATACAAACCCCCAAACAGTAGTAAGGATGTGGTCTACAAGTTACAACGGAGGATAGAAAGTGTGTGCCGAAAGGGCAGTGTTTCAGTAGTCATGGGTGATTTCAATATGCAGGTAGATTGGGAAAATCAGGTTGGTGCTGGATTTGAAGAGAGGGAAATTACTACGAGATGGCTTTTTAGCATACCAGGGGATCAGCTACTGTACTCTGGACTGGGTGTTGTGCAATGAACTGGAATTGATTAGAGAGCTTAAGGTAAAAGTGATCATAATATGATCAAATTCACCCTGAATTTAGAGAAGGAGTTGCTAAAGTCAGGTGTGTCAGTATTACAGTGGAGTAAAGAGATTTACAGAAGCATGAGTGAGCAGTTGGCCTGTGCCGATTGGACGACAGCAGAGCAACAATGGCTGGAAGCAATTCAAAAGGTACAGGATATATACATCCTAAAGAGGAAGAAGTATTCTAAAGGCAAGACGACACAACCATGGCGAACAAGAGAAGTTAACGGCAACATAAAAGCCAAAGAGGGCAGCAGCGTCAGATGGCATCCCAGGGTGGGTCCTCAAAGTGTGTGCAGGATAGCTGGCTGGAGTGTTTATGGACATTTTTAATCTCTCCCTCTCCCAGTGTGTAGTGCTCTTTTGTTTCAAATCATCCAGCATTGTCCTTGTACCTAAGAAAACCAAGGTAGCATACTTAAACGATTGGCACCTTGTCGCACTCACCTCAATGATAAGGAAATGCTTTGAGAAGCTGCTTAAAGATTACATCTGCGGCATGCTACCACCAACACTGGACCCTCTACAATTCGCCTACTTATGGAGCCGTAGCCACAGCACTACACACTGTCCTCGCTCATCTGGAGAAAAGGGATGTATATGTTAGAATGCTGTTCCTGGACTATAGTTCAGGATCCAACACCAAAATTCCCTACAGACTTGACAGTAAGCTCAGAAACCTTGGCCTTCACCCTACCTTGTGCAGCAGGATCCTAGGTTTCCTATCGGATTGCCAACGGGGCTAAGGCTGGGCTCCCTCACCTCTGCCCCTCTGATCCCTAATACAGATGCCTGCCCCCCAGGGTTGTGTCCTGAGTCCCCTCCTCTGCCCCATTTACATCCATGACTGTACTGCAGATGACACGGCATTGATTGACCTCATTTCTAGCAGTGATGCTTGCTCTTATTAGCTGAGGCATTGAGTTCTAAAGTCAGGAGGTTATGTTGCAACTTTATAAAACTGTATTGGACACAGATCTGGTCGCCCCATTATAGGAAGGGTGTTGAGGCTTCGGAGAAGGTGCGGAAGGGGTTTACCAGGATGCCGCCCGGTTTAGAGAGCGTGTGCTGTCACGAGCGGCTGGATAAACTTGGGTTGTTTTCTCTGGAGTGCCGGAGGCCGAGGGGAGATCTGACAGAGCTTTACAAGATTATGACAGGCATCGATGCAGTGGACAGAGAGTATCTGTTTCCCGGGATTGAAATGTCTAAAACCAGAGGGCATACGTTGAGGATGAGAGGCAGTAGGTTCAAGGGAATGTGAGGGGTAATTTATTACTCAAAGAATTGTAGATGCCTGGAATGCATTGCCTGCTATGGTGGTAGAGGCATATGCATTGGAGGCTTTTAAGAGACAAATGGATGTAAGGAGGATGGAGTATTATGGACATGGTGTAGGTAGGAGGGATTAGTATTTGGGTGTTTTTGATTTGCTTTTTAGCTGGTTCAGCACCACATTAGGCCAAATGGCCCGTTCCTCTGTAATCCTGTTCAATGTTCCAAGTACTGACCACCTCGGCCTGCTCCCCAGATCGGGATTTCAAGAGCCCATCTCCAGCTAATCAATTCACTCCACCTTGTACAAAAACATAGCTAATAACACTGCCTTTTGAAGATGTGCCCGTGATGGAGCTGCAGATTCAATAATCCTCTTTGTAACCTTCCTACCAGAAGGTGATGCACCAAGTCAGAATGCTCCCTCTGGTACATCTGTAGGAAGTTGCTTGGGTCTTCTTGACGTAGCATTGTGAGCAATGTTGGCACCAGAATATGTAGCCAGAACATGCGGTGACTCTTGTGGGCTGTTCCCAGTACATCCTTAGCTGTGCTGGTTGTTAATGCAAATGGCACATTTCACTGTATGTTTCCATGCATATGTGATAAATTAATCTGCCTCTGAATCTGAATTGTACCAAGCCCCCTCAGACTCCTAATTCTGGTTACAGCAAAGGCACCGTGGGATTATCTCACCCACGAGGACAGCAGCCACCATGACCTTCCAGACTCAGGTAGCAATGGGGGAAATTGCTGCTCCCGTCAGTGATGCCAATAGTGGATACATTAAAAAATGTATCGGTGTGCCGACCGGTAAAAAATTACAGGGAAAGTGGTGGTGAATAGCTTTAATACAGTCAGTGTGGACACGATGGGTTGATGGTCTGCTGTATGCTGTATGTCTCTGTGACCAGCTTCCCACCTATTTTCACAGAACATCCCTGGTTTAGGAGAGGCTCCCTGAACAATTTATGCCCAGACGTAATGCAACTGATGATTTTCTTCCAATTCAGTCACAGATTGCCTTCTACTAAACAAAGATACCCAACCCATCCTTCGTGGCTCGTATCCCCTTGGGATAGTTACTCCCGGAGTGAGTTACCGTCGTCACTTTACAGCCCAGTGTCAAACTCTGTTAAGCACTGTGGGAACAAACGTGGCTGCAACTGATCATCCTGGGATCGGTGGGAGAGAAGCCTTGAATTGTAAAATCGGAACGCATGGATGGAAGTCCGATACCTCTAGCCCGCACTGGTTAAAGATTCACAGAGGCAGGACGGTCGTGCTTTGACACCAATCTGATTAACCGAACTGCTTCAGCGGCTCAGTAAAATGACAAACTCATTATTGGAAATGACAGAATGGAACATACTTCGAGGATCAACCCTGCAGAGAGATTTTTTTTTTTTTGCAAAGCACGCAATGATTTTGACATTTTAACGTTATTAAATTGATGTTAGTGGGCCCACTGGTACATGGTGGAATCAATCTGCGAGAGCCATCCCTTCCCGCTAGTGACACAGTTCTGGAATTTTAGATCGGGCATGTTGAGAGTGAAATAGGACCTTAAAATTCTCCAGAGTAACACAAGCAAAGTGCTGAAGGAACTCAGCAGGTCGGACAGTATTTATGGAAAGGAGTAAAGAGTTAACGATTTGGGTGCTCACGTTTCAGGTCAGAATGGAGCCTGAGCCACTGGCAGCAGCTCTACCAGCTGGACCACTGTGTCTCCCCTGTCCTTCCCGTACAAAGGAGCTGGACTACAGGAGGAATGGAGACAGGCTAACCCCTATTGACATCAATGGATCTGGGGCTGAGAGGATGAACAGCTTCAAGTTCCTCGGCATCCACATCAACGAGGATCTCACATGGTCTGTACACAGTAGCTGCGTGAGAAAAAGGCACAACAGCGCCTCTTTCACCTCAGACCGTTGAGGAAGTTTGGAATGGGCCCCCAAATTCTAAGAACTTTCTACAGGGGCACAACTGAGAGCATCCTGACTGGCTGCATTACTGCCTGGTATGGGAACTGTACTTCCCTCAATCGCAGGACTCTGCAGAGAGTGGTGCGGTCAGCTCAGCCCATCTGCAGTTGTAAACTTCCCACTATTCAGGACATTTACAAAGACAGGTGTGTAAAAAGTGTACTTCTATGTTACATTGACTGTTCTATTTATCATAAATTATTATAAAGTACTATGATTGCGCATTGCACATTTAAATGGAGACATAACGTAAAGATTTTTACTCCTCATGTATGTGAAGGATGTAAGAAATAAAGTCGATTCAAATACAGAATATTCTCTCCCTCTCCCCCTCCCCTGTCCTCTCCCTGTGTTCCTCTCCTCCTTCTCTCCCCTCTTTTCTCTCTGTCTCCTCTCCTCTCTCTCTCCCCCTCTGCCCTCTCTCTGCCCCTCTACCCCTTTCTCCTTCCCCCTCTCTCTCCCTCCCCCTCAATCTCCCCCTCCCCCCTCCCTCTTCAGAGAAGAAATTCACCATGTCTTAGTCTTAAGTGGGCTTTCCCTTAATTTGACAACATGCCCCCTGGTTTTGGACTGTCCCATGAGAATTAGCACATGCTAGGCATTTACTCTGCCTGGCACCCTAAGAATTTTACATATCTCATTGATTCACACAAAGAATGGAATAATTCCTCATAGGACAATTCTTCCATATTCAGGACCAGCCTAGTGAAGCTATTCTGAACTGTCTATAAAAGTAATGCTTTAAATGGGTGGGGGGGGGGGGGAATTGTTTACAGTCCTCTGGATAAGTTATAATAAGGCCTTTCTTTATTTGCAGTTAGACTTCAAATCCTAGAAATGAGAGCCTTGAGCTTTCCCAGTTAGGTGCTGTGCTTTCTTTGTAATTGCACGTAGGTGCTGGGCCCAGGACAGATCCTCCAAAATAATAACCCTGAGGAATTTAAAGTTGCTGACCCTCTCCACCTCTAATCCTCCAAGGATGATTGGTGCATAGCCCTCTGGTTTCCTGCTGCTGAGGTCAATGATCAGCTCCTTGCTGACATTGAGCAAGAGGTTGTTGTCGAGGCACCACTCGGACAGATTTTCAGTCTCCCTCCTACATGCTGATTCATCGTCACCTTTGATTCGGCCTACAACAGTGGTGTCGTCGGCAAACTCGAATGTAGCATCGGAGCTGTGCTTAGTCACACAGTCATAAATGTAAAGTGAGTTGAGCAGGGGGCTAAGCACACAGCCTTGTGGTGCACCTGTGCTGACGGAGATCGTGGAGGAGATGTTGCTTTTACCAAACCATTATCATGCCTGAGACCACCTTCCTAGTGGAAACACAATGGGCAGCAGATATTGCGATCTAGAGCTAAGAGCAAACAGCTGGAGGAACTCAGTGGGTTGAGCAGCATCTGTGGAAGAAAGGAATTGTCAATATTTTGGGAAGAGTCACTAACATTCAGAACACAAATCCTAAAGCAAGGTCTTGACCTGAAACATTAGAAATTCTTTACTTCCCACAGGAGTTGCTCAACCCACTGATGTCCTCCAGCAGTTTGTGTTTTTACACCAATCTTCGGTTGTGATGATTTAATTCCTCCCCTGCATCATTCAGTATACCGTAGATTCCGGACTACAGAGCGCACCTGATTAAAAGCCGCTGGCTCTAATTTTAGAAAGAAAATCAATTTTGTACTTGTACAGGCCGCACCGGATTTTCGGCCGCACCGGATTTTCGGCCGCAGGTGTCCCACGTTGTAATATGAGATATTTACACAGAAAGATATTACACGTGAGGATTTTTTAACTTTTAATTAAATCCATATGGTAACATAAACAAATACATATTGCAAATGCTTTTTTTCGAACCGTGCCTGTAACGCGGCTACTTTTAAATATACGTTGTGTATACTTTTTTACTGAACAACATTCCAATATCTCCTAACGACTGGTAAAAAATATATATACTGCAGCCTACCAGGAAAAGTTATTGATAGCCTTTAACTTAAAAGCAGCGTTTTCGCTCCGCCGCTCGCCCCCCGCCGTCCCGTTTATCGCAAACCGGCATTTTTCCCACAAGACGCGGCGAAACCGGGTGTGACGTCATAGCATCCCGGGATGTAGTACAGAAAACAAATATAGTTAAAACAGTTCTAACTTTAACTAACAAATGAATTACTAAGCGAAAATATTATAAACTAAATACCTGCCATAAAGGCAGCACAATGCTTTTCTTCGAGTGTTTTCCATGTTGATGAGGGTGAGTACAAATGACTGATTTACAATAATTTAATTGTGAAAGTGCGCTTGATTTATCATACAATTTCATTGGAACTCTGTGAACTACTCATCAATTTTATTGGTCTACTGTTACGAGGCAAAATGTTTTTGGCGGCATGAAAAAAAACCATGCATTAGCCGCTCCGTATTAAAGGCCGCAGAGTTCAAAGCTGTTCAAAATGTGGGAAAAAAGTAGCGGCTTAAAATCCGGAATCTACGGTAATTGAGATGTCCATTGTGATCGTTACTGCAAATACTGGTGTGAAATCTTAGTTTAACTCCTCTGCAATTTTCTTATTCCCCATTATGATCCTTGTTAAGATCTTGCACTTTGTTGTTTACTAGCACTGTACTTTATTGGTAGCTGTTATGCATTGCTCTGCCTCAATGCACTGTGTAATGATTTGGTCTGTATAAACAGTGTGCAAGACGGGCTTCTCACTATATCCTGGTACATGTGACAATAATAAACCAATAGCAACACCGTTTTCCTAGACTCATTCTCCAGGTAGCTTGTTGTCACATCCACGGATTCAGCAGCACAGTAGATACGGCAAGTGCGCTTGTGAATATGCTAATTATTATTTCATCATGCTAGGATTTAACACCATACTTGTCGTTGTAGTGCTTGTCGAGACTTGGACACAGCACAGCAATGCTTCGCTGCCTGGTTGCATTTGGCCTTGCCTGAGAAATGGGACTGTCGAGTCAACTGACTCTGAAGACTAGCGGTATTCGTTTTATATTTTAGTTGTTCTTTTCGGCTGCAGTGTAGGCTTTGTTTTTCCATTTGAGAGTTTTGGTTAGCGGCCCTGTTTGGCCTAAGGTTAATTGTTTTCTTTCCCCTTTAACACTGTTCGCTTTAAAGTCTGTGAACTATCGACCCGCTTCAGTGTCTCTCACCCTGCACTTGGGCCACATCCGAACCCGGTGACAGCTTGTGTTCACTTGGAAATCTCTTTTCCTTTATATATACGTACATGCGTGAAGAAACTCTTGTTGTCCAGTTTGATTTTCATTGTTAGTTGGGCCTCACGGTTACAAGACTTGATCACAATCTACCTTTTGCCTATCTGCACCGTACTTTCTCTGTCACTGTAACAATACATTCTGCATTCTGTTTTCTTTTTACTACCTCAGTGTAATTACATATGACATGATCTGTCTGGGAGGCCTATAGATCAAAGCTTTCAGCTAAATGCCTTCTTTAACTTTTATGTTCCTTTAGGACTTTTTCTCCTTGCTGCATTTTTTTCAAATAAGCCATCACCATCCTCCTTCCCAACCAAATTATATCCAAAATGGTATCTCTGTTGAAGAGGGCATAGGCCATAAGGGACCCCTGTACTGCCCACCTTGCTGTGGTACCCAATCACTGCCCCTGCAGTGTTACCACTCCACTCCACATGCTACCATGTAAAGGCCATGTGAATACTCCACAGTGGATCCATTCATGCACAATGCTCCAGCCCCATAGTGCAGTTAGCTGCTAGCTATATCTAGGTATACTTCCTGCACACAGGGTCACCAGAGACGTATCTTTCACGTCCTACATTGTGTAGGAGGAATTCCAAACTCTCCTGGCTTGAGTCAATCTTAAACTAATCTCCTCAAATACTCTCCGTAATTAATGAATGCTAATTACTGTAAAGGTCTCATTTTCTCCAACATGACTCACTATATTGTTAAGCACATCCACAAGCTATTAAGCTGTAGACGTACAGCAGTAAAAATTATAGAACTGGTCCCCTGGTTGTACTTGCCTGTAGCCTTCCCTGTGAGTTGTTGAACCTTGGAGATCCAATGAAGCCTGTCTGATTCAGGCTGATCTTCCAACTCTATACATCATCCATCACTAAGCCAGCCCACTTCCAATCCCATTACATTTCTCCGTTCTGGAATTGCTGCAAGTCATAAACTTCCAGAACCTTTCTCCGTACCTATTCCAATGCTCCTCTTATTCATCTTCCCATTCTCTGCTCTCTTGGGGAACTTCAGCTCTTTTAAAGATTTAAAAATTAGATTTATTTGTCACACATATATCGGAACATCGAAACATACAATGAAATGCGCCACTTGCATGAACGACCAGCAGAGTCTGAGGATGTGCCCAGGGGCAGCCTGCAAGTGCCACCACACTTCTGGCTGCAATATCGCACGGCCACAATTTATGAGCTGTAATCCGTTCATCTTTGCAACGTGGGAGGAAACTTGTGCACACAGAGTAAACCCACACAGTCATGGGCAGAACATACAAACTCCTTACAGCAGTGGGAATTGAACCCTGATCTCTGATCACTGGTGCGGTAAAGTGCGGCACTAACCTCTACGTTACTGGGCTGCTCGTTTTTAAATTCTGCTGTTTGTATCCAGTTCCACACAGCCTCACTCGTCTATCCTGTTCTTGCTGATTGTAATTATCTTACAGTAACCGATAAATCCATTTTAAAGTCCTCGTCTCTTTGTATTCTCAGAATGCCAGACAGAAGTTTTCAAGTTTTGGCGATTTTGCAGTTTTCCCATTTGCTCCATCATTGATAGTTATAAATCTTTCTATGGAATTCCATTCCAAAATCCACCCCGCATCTCCTCCTCTACAATCCCATTTAGAGTGAGTCTCCTGATCAATCTTTAGCTCACACACTCCAAGACTTGCTTCCTTTTTTTTACCTTTTGTTTATACTGTACACTTGTCTAGTGCATGGGTAATATTTGAATGCTTAAAGGTGCTCTGTAAATATAAACAAGAAATTCTGCAGATGCTGGGAATCCAGAGCAACAAGTCTTGATGGTTTATCATGAGTCCTGAAGGGTCTCGGCCTGAAACGTCAAATCTTTATTCCCCTCCATAGATGCTGACTGACCTGCTGATTTCCTCCAGCACTTTGTGTCTGTGGTTGCTATGGAAATGTAAGCTTTTGTAAAAGTAACTTGTTTTCTATTTTGGCTGCTATAAAGTAGAACGTACATTAAAAAAAAGCATGACCATCAGAGTTAATAACAGTACTCGACTGTCAGAATTACCTCAAGCACTGCAATGTTATTCTCACTCAGGCAAAGGAGGTGGGGGGAGATATGCGGCACAGAAGGAGGTCAATCAGAACAGCAGGCTTGTGCTGTGTGAAGCATCAGCCTTCCTGCCTCTGTTGCTATCCCCTGCAAACCAAAACTTGTACCTTCACAGGCTTTCTGCAAACATCGATTGGGATTAGACGCAATGTGATGGAGTAACCACATTGAATAATTTAACAATGCCCAGATAAAAGACTGTTAAAATGAAATATTTATATTACATGCCTTAAGCTGAGTTTGAAAGGCAGCTCTGTCACATTCTATTCAAATGGTGGGAGCTTCCTTTTGGCTGAGTTTTTACATTATAGCGCAGTCAAGACTGGCAATCTACAATGCGCCAGAGTGATTACTGAATTATATTTCATCTCTAGCCTACTCGGTAATTTCATTTCTACTTAGTAGGAATATCTACTTCTTTTTGATAAATGTTCAAACAAGGCTAACACACCATTGTAAAACTCAGTGTGTTTTAAATAGCATCACACAGAAGATGGAGGCTGGGGATTATGGTGATAACAAATGTTTCATCAAAACTGTGTGTGAAGCCACCCACTGGATTGAAGCACATCTTCCTCTCTTTGCTTAGAAAACAGGAAGATAGTGGTGGTATCACAAGTTGCCGCCCCATTCACTCTGATCATCGACGATTCATGAACTAATTCTGTCTTTTCTGTGTATTCTCATCAGCCTGGTATGGAAACACCAATGTCCTTGAACAGAAAAGCAAAGTTCCAAGTTCCATTTCAAAGCAGATTTATTGTCAAAGTACATATACGTCACTATTTTCTTGCAGGCATTTACAGTAAATACAAAAAACACAATAGAATCAATGAAAGGCCATGCTTAACAAGGCAGACAACCAATGTGCAAAAGACAACACACTGTGCAAATACAAAAAGAAAGAAAAGGTGTAATAATAATAATAATAATAATAATAATAATAATAATAATAATAATAAATAAATAAATAAATAAATAAATAAATAAGCAATAAATATCGAGAACATGAGACAGAGTTGTTGAAAGTGACTCCATTGGTTGTGGGAACAGTACAGTTATGGGGTGAGGGAAGTTGAGTGAAGTTATCCCCTCTGGTTCAAGAATCTGATGGTTGAGGGGTAATAACTATTTCTGAACCTGGTGGTGTGGGTTTTGAGGCTCCTGTACCTCCTTCCTGATGGCAGCAACAAGAAGAGAGCACAGCCTGGATGGTGTGGGTAGTAAATGCTTTCCTGAGGCAGCTCTCCACGTAAATGTGCTCAATGGTGGGGAGGACTGGGCTGTGTTCACTACTTTTTGTGTGCTTTTCCACTCAATGTTACCGTACCAGGCTGTGATGCAGCCACACCTCTATCGAAATTTCTTAACGTTTTGGAAGCCTACAGAAAGTAAGGAAAGCAACATCATCATCAAGGACCCCCACTATCCAGGCCATGCTCTCTTCTTGCTGCTGCCATTGGGAAGGAGCCTTAGGTCCCACACCACCAGGTTCAGGAATAGTTACAAACATTCAACCATCAGGTTCCTGAACCAGAGTGGATAACTTCAGCCACCCCAGCACTGAACTGATTCCACAACCCATGGACTCACTTTCAAGGACTCTGCAACTCACGTCCACAATATTATTTATTTATTTATAATTATTTTGATTTTTCTTTTTATATTTGCACAACATTGGTTGTTTGTTCAACTTTGTGTGCAGTTTTTTCATTGATTCTATTGCGTTTCTTCATATTACTGTAGAAACACCAAGTTATTACCAAGAAAATCAGTCTCATACATACACGTACTTTGATAATAAATTTACTTTGAACTTTGAAGATTTTTAGTTACCCAAAAATCTCAAGATTCAAAGTGAATGGCTGGTTCAGCACCACTGACAATGGCTGGACTGAGTTTCAAACGCTGCCCAACAGTTACCTTTTGAACTGTTTCCTAATTTTCTCTTAAAAGGTCTCGCTCTAATATTCTAAACAAAGGATATTCTGTAGATGCTGGAAATCCAGAGTAACACACACAAAATGCTGGAGGAACTCAGTAGGTCAGGCAGCATCACAGGGCTCTAGTATTTAACCCTAGCTCTCAAGATCTGGATTCCCTACGATGATCAAGGTTAAGCCAGCAAAGATTTATTGAGGCATACAAAATTTCTCAATGGCTTGAGAGGCTAGATGCAGGATGATATTTCCTGAGAATTGTGTTGAGTTTTAAGATGGGGGACAGCTACAAGACGAGGAGAAATTGCCCACTCAGAGAGTAGTGAATCTTTGGGCTTCCCTATCTAAGAGGGGTTTGGATCTCAGATACTGAGTGTATGCATTACAGAGATTTTTAGGTGTTAAGGAGTGTGGGCTTAGTGCAGAAAGGCGATGCTGTGGTAACAGATAAGCCATGATTTTATTGAATGCCATCAAAGGTGCTTGGGGCCAAATGGCCTACACTTGCTTTGGTTCCACAACCTGCCAGCCTCAATGAACTAGTCCACCTCCTGGGACTGAGCTGACCGTCTGGTCATTGTTCCAAAGCCCAGAAATGGCTGGGTTAAGATTTTGAAGGATGAACATCTCACCTGCTTCAATTTGATTAGTTCCAACAGAGACCATCAAATCGCCTACACTTGACATTCAAGTGTATTACCTTTACCCAAATTGACCAAAAACTCAAGTGAACTAACCCCATAAATGCTGTGGTTACAAGGGCAAGTCAAAGGTTGGATGTGCTGCCACTCGTATTTCACCTCCTGACTTCCCTACACTTTCCACATCTACAAAGCACAAGTAAGAAGCATTACAGGACACTCTCCACTGGCCTGGCCGAGCGCAGCAACAAGAACTCTCAAGAAACTTGTCACCATCTGGGACAAAGCAGCCCAAACGTATGGCACTGCATCAACCACCTTGAACATTCCTTCCTTCCACCACTGACACACATCTCAAATGTACTGCACACCTGCCAAGACTTCCTTGAATCAAACCTGAAGAAGCAATAAAGAGAGATTGACAAACTTGGGTTGTTCTCCCCTGGAGCGTTGGAGGCTGAGAGGCACCCTGGTAGAAGTTTATAAAATCATGAGAGGCAGAGACAAGGTAGCAAGTCAGAGTCCTTTTCTCAGGGTGGACATGCCAAATAGTAAGGGGTGTACATCTAAGGTGAAAGAGGTGGGGTTTAAACGAAGACTTACATGGCAAGTTTTTCTCAACAGAGGGTGGCAGCTGCCCGGAATGTGCTGCCAGGGAAGGTGGTGGAAGCAGATAGAATAACAACAATTAAGAGTCCTTTAGAAAGACAAATGGACCAGTAAGGAGCTAAGTGAACTAATATGCATTTTAAATTGCCACTATAGTTGGCAAAAACTGTGAGCTGAAGAGCCTGTCCCTGATCTTTATTGTTCTGTTATTCATGTTCATTGCTCCAAGAAAAACAGTGGTTGACAGGACCATTACCATTGGCTGAGTGTCCTCCACATGCACCGGTCCTTCTTTGTCATTGGGGCTAAATAACGTGACGTTACTGCCACGCAGGTAACCTGTGTTCAATTACCGCCACTGTCTGTACGGAGTTTGTACGTTCTCTTCGTGACTGTGTGCAGGTTTCCACCAGGTGCTCTGGTTTCTTCCCACACGCCAAAGACGTATGGATTAATTTGTCACATGGGAGTAGTTGGGTCACATGGGCTCGTGGGTTGGACGGGCCTGTTACCTGCTGTATCTCTAAATTAAATAAATGAATAAGCTCCCTACTCAACAGAACTGTAGGAGTACCTTCACCAGAGGATTGCAGTAGGTCAGGAAGGCAGCTCTAGGGCAGTTAGGGATGAACAATAAATATGCCAGCGGTGCCAAGATCCTGAAAAAGGAGAGCAGAGGAAAGGAAATTACCTCTCTGGATCCACCCCGTTAGGATCCCTCAGGAATGTAAATGTTTTAAATCCCTACTCAGTGGGTACAAACCCAGTCTCACCAAATTTTCCTCTTCACACAACATGCCCAGTCTAGTAAACATTCCCCTTAAATTCCAAAATTTAGGACAATTCCTTTGTATTCATTTTTTTCTGATAATTCTATTTGTGTTTGATTAATTTTAGTGTCACTGCTTCTGGAAAATGTATATGTAAACGTGGGACAAGGCCTGGATGCAGGGTTTCAACCCAAAATGTTGACAATTCCTTTCCCCCTACTGTTACGGAGTTCCTCCTGCAGATCATTTGTTTCTTCAATTTCCAGCAGTCCCTTGCCTCCTGACAGCATTGTTATTTGGACATAATTTGAATGCTCCACTTCTCTGTAAAATATCCTGCAGTTACTGAGTGTCCACCATGTGGGGTTATTCATGGAAAATAATTGGGTACAGTTCTAGAATATTGCTAGCACTTACAGACATGTTCATCAAAATAATAGACTTCAGAAAGTCAAATCTGGTTTGTGAACTAAAGATTGCAAGTGACAGTGCACTGCAGCCAGCATGCTTATGATAAATATTAATTTTAATTAATAAAAATTAACAGCACAAAATTAATGTTTGGAGTTTCAAGGGGCATTTTAATAAGAAGGGTAGTGAAACTGAAGATCATACAGAGCTGAGAAATTAGTTAAAATCTGGAGGAGTGCAGTAATGTTTTCCCTGGATTGGCACTGAGATCTCCGTTTTTCCTGATGTAGACTTTACTTGGACTTGGTAGTCAAGGACACAATTTTAAAGTTTATAGATAATATAAATTATGGAAGTGTGATAAACAGTGAAGAACAGAGCATGATGCATAAACAGAGCATAAATTTCATGATGGCTTCGGACAGTCAGTGCAGTCCTATACAGTGCCAGCAATCACCGATTGGGCTCCATAAGGCACCTGTATGCTCGCCCCATGAGCATGTGGGTTTCATCTGAGTGCTTCAGTTTCCTCCCACGTCCCAAAGGCACACGGGTTAGGGTTAATAAGTTGTGGCCATGCTACGATGGTGTGTGAAGTATGGCGACGTCTGTGGACTGCTCCCAGCATACCTTCAGATTCTGTTGGTCATTAACTCAAACGGCACACTTCACTGTAGGTTTTGACGTTTCAGTGTGCTGTACATGTGACAAATAAAGCTAATCTTTTGTTTACGTAATGGCACGGTGGCACAGCCAGTAGAGCTGCTACCTCACAGCTGCTTCCATTCCTGGCTTTGTGTGTTTTCCCTGTGGAGTTTGCAAGTCCTACCTGTGACCGTATGAGTTTCCTCCAGTTGCTCAGGTTTCCTCCCATATCCAAGGATACGAGGATTGGTAGGTTAATTCCCCTCTGTGAGTTTCACCGAGTGTGTAGATAAATGGTGAAATCAGGGAATGATGGAAATGTGTGAAAAATAAAATGGGTTATGATAGAATCTGTTTAATAATAGATGCTTAATAATCAAAGTGAATTTTTAATTTATTTTATTTAGCGATACAGTATGGAACAGGCCTTTGTCACTAAATTACATCCGATTAATCTACTAATCCATACTTATTTGGGAAACTGGAACATCCAGAGGAAACCCATGCGGTCATGTGGAGAAAGTACAAGCTTCTTACTTCCAGCGGCAGGAATTGAACCCAGGTCACTGGCTACAGCGCTGCCCACTTGATGGACCGACATGTCCATTTTGTGCTGCATCTCTCAATAACTCTGCAGACTATTTGGAGGAATTTGTCCGGATGAAATTTATGCCAGTTGTAGGGATATTGCTGGAGAAAATTCTTAGGGATAGGATATATGAGCTTTTGGAAACCCATGGCCTAATTAGGGAGAGCCAGCATGGCTTTGTGTGTGGCAGGTTGTGCCTTACCAAATTGATTGAGTTTTGACAAGGTGATGAGTGAGAGAGAGATTGATGAGAGTAGGGCAGAGGATATTGTCAACATGGATTTTAGTAAGATGTTTGATAAAGTCCCCCATGGGAGGCTAATCCAGGAGAATGCTGAAAGGCATGGACAGAGTGGATGTGGCAAAGTTGTTTCCTGTGGTGGGGGAGAGGGAATGACTTAAGGATTGCAGGGCACCCATTCAGAACAGAGATGTGAAGACATTTTTTTAGCCAGAGGGTGGTGAATCTGTGGAATTTGTTGCCACGGGTGGCAGTGGAGGCCAAGTCAATGGGTGTATTTAAGGCAGAGATTGATAGGTATCTGAGTAGCTACCTGAATGTCAAAGGTTATGGTGAGAAGGTGGGGGAGTGGGACTAAATGGGAGAATGGATCAGCTCATGATAAAATGGTGGAGCAGACTCGATGGGCCAAATGGCCAACTTCTGCTCCTTTGTCTTATGGTCTTATTAAGATTCATGGGATCTGGGGTGAATTGGCATTTGGATTCAGAATTGGCTTGCACATAGAAGACAGAGGATAGTGGTTAGAGAGACTTATTCCAGCTGGAGTTCTGTAATTAGTGGTGTTCTGCAAGGATCTGTTCTGGGACCTCTGCTGTTTGTGATGTATATAAGTTATCTGGATGAAAATGTAGATGGGTGGGTTAGTAAGTTTGGAGATGATACCAAGATTCATAGAGCTGTGGATACTGTAGAAGACTGCCAATTAATAAGGTATAGATCAGTTGCAGATATGGGCAGAGAAATGGCAGATAGAGTTTAACCCAGATAAATGTGAGGTGTTGCACCTTGGTAGAGCAAATGCAGGAGACAGTACACTGTTAAGGACAAGATCCTTAACAGTGCTACTGAGCAGAGAGATCTTGGGATCCAAGTTCATAGCTCCTTGAAAGTGACTACACAGGTCGATAAGGTGGTTAAGGAGGCTTATGGAATGCTTGCTTTTATTAGTGGAGGCATTCAGTTGAAAAGTCAAGAGGTTATGTTGCAACTTTATAAAGGTCTGGTTAGGCCACAGCTGGAGTTTTGTGTACAGTTCTGGTTGCCCCACTATAGGAAGGATGTTGATGCTTTGTAGAGGGTATAGAAGAGGTTCACCAGGATGCTGCCTGGATAGGCAGTGTGTGCTATCATGAGAGGCTGCATAAACTTGGGTTGTTTTCTCTGGAGTGGCAGAGGCTGAGGGAAGATCTGATAGAGGTCTATAACATTGTGAGAGGTATAGATAGAGTGGACAGAGAGTATCTGTTTCCCAGGGTAGAAATGTGTAATACCAGAGGGCATGCATTGAAGGTGAGGGGGGTAGGTTCAAGTGGGATGTGAGGAGTAAGTTTTTTTACACAGAGAATCGTGGATGTCTGGAATGCACTGGCTTGTATGATGGCAAAGGCAAATACATTAGAGGCTTTTAAGAGACTTTTGGATAGGCAAATGGATGTAAGGAAGAGGGAAATGGACATTGTGTAGGTAGGAGGGATTAGTGTTTAGATGTTTTTGATTTGCTTTTTAGCTGGTTTAACACAACATTGTAGGCTGAATGGCCTGTTCCTGTGCTGTACTCTTCTATGGTCTATGTTCTATGTTAATCTCAGAGAAAGTAAAATAATATATTTTGTATAATGAAAGAGGAGAGGTGACATTGACTAAATGGTATAATACTAAAGTGGGCAGAAACAGAGACCTGGGGTATATGTGGACAAGCTTTGAGATCAGCTGAAAGGCATTTGGAATCATAAACAGAAGAGATTCTGCAGATGCTGGAAATCCATAGTGACACAGACAAAATGCTAGGGGAACTCAGCAGGACAGGCAGCGTCTATGGAGAGGAATAAAGAGTCGATGTTTCAGGCCGGACCCTTCATCAGGACCCTTTGGGATCCATGGCTTTATAAATGGAGACACAGTTTACAAAAGCAAAGAAGAACTGTTGAAACTCTGTGAAAGACAGGTTTAGATGTAATAGGGTCATCTACATCATCATCATTATATGTCGTGCCATATGATGGCCTGTGACCATGGTTGTTCTCAGCAAATTTTTCTACAGAAGTGGTTTTCCACTGCCTTTTCCTGGGCAGTGTCTTTACAAGATGGGCAACCCCCCTACCATTATCAATACTCTTCAGAGACTGCCTGCTTGGCGTCTGTGATCACATAACCAGGATTGTGATATGCACCAGCTGCTCATATGACCATCCATCAGCTACTCCCATCACTTCACGTGATCCTGATTGGAGCGGGGGCTAAACAGGTGCTACACCTTGCCCAAGGGTGACCTACAGGCTAGCAGTGAGAAGGAGCACCTTACACCTCCTTGGTAGAGACATATCTCCACCCTGCCACCCATTAGGCTAGGGTGTCTTAATTCTGGGTGCCATATTCTCTGCATAACGCAAAGGCCTTAGGAAAGATGTGGAAGATGTTTACAAGAATGACTCTAGGAAAGAAGTCCAGTTAGCGAGAATGAATGCAGAAAATGGGCTTGTTTTCATTAAGTCAGGAAGATTAAGAGAAGAACTTAAAAAAAAGAAAGAGAATGAAAGGCCCAGATAAGAGAATAAGGAAAAAATCTTCATAAGGCTTGAGAACAAAAGGTCAGAGCTTCAAGGCAAATGGCAAAAGAACTAAAGGTTACAGGAGGCACACCTCTTTAATATAGTAATCTGTGCAGTGTACTTAATATCAGTTATTATAAGATGATTAGCCTTTAAAGCTGTTTTAACTTGATAAGGTCAGGGTCACGTGATTAACAGTTCTGAGTTGTACCAATTATTTGTGGAGGCTTGTTGAACTAGGCTGGAGAGCCCTTAGGAATAATGTGCAGTATAATGTGTTGAGCCTTTGAGTATGTGAGCCCATTCAGTTCCTGGCTCATAAGGAACCCAGGCACCGCAATCTGGACCTCAAAGTCTGAACAGGTGGAAGAAGCAGATGTTCTTAAAGGAAGCAGAAAAATACTTGAAGAGGAAAGATAAATATCTGCTCCAGGGAAAGGGAATAGGAACTATATTACATTTATAAAAACGTTGTACTTCTCAGTGACTTCCCTCTGTGTTGTAACAATAATGCTGATTAGGAGATGGTGACATTGTGGTAATTGCCTGAGTTAGATTTCTCGTGTTGTTTTTCAGAAGGTAAGTCTTCTAAAGAATTGCAGAGTTGGTTTTCATGGATTATTATGCCAGAAAAAATGCAAAGTACTGTAAATTCCATAATAGTGATTGAAAGTGAATGAATATTTCAATATTTGAGAAAGAAAAATGCTAAAGGGCATTAGAGTAGAAATAAGGGAATAGCTCTTGGAGATTCAGTGCAGGCAGAGGACCTGAAAAGCCGTAAGATTCTAAAAAAGTTCTTTTTCTCTGTGCCCTTTACATATCTTTGACATATTTACAAAGTAGGGCACCCAAACTCTTTTTTTTATAGGCTCAGAATTAACTGTTACCAGTTTGGGTGTTCGAAACTGGAAGCAAATTTAATTTGTCTTTGCAATTTTTTGTTTTGGAGAAAATTCAGTGAAGAGCCAGGGTTAATAATTCAAGCAACACCAATGCTGAGAAAAGTAGGACAGTAGACAAAATATAGGCAATGGTTAGCAAGATCATGCTTTTTTTTTAATGCAGTAGGCTGTTATGTTGAAACTGGCTCTTCAATTATTAACCCAAGAACTATTAATACTTTTATATGGTACTTTGGTCATTTGACTTTACTGTTAACATGCATATTTTAAGCAGGCTGGAGCCACTCTGAAAGAAAGTATTTTTCTTTTCTTTACTAAACCATTGTGGGTCCTGAAGGTAACATATAAAATGATTAATTCTACAGCATTGAGCAGTTAGAATTTCAGTACATAGACAACATGAAAGAGTGAATGATTAGAATTTAAAACTGAGTCAGGATTTCAATAATTTAAAATTTTATGGAATGACAGATAGATACAAGAAGGATTCTTCTGGGAAATTAGTAGGTCCATTGAGGAATATTTTGAGAAGGATCAGCCAGAAGAGTTTCATTAAGATGGTCATCGGTGAAAAAAAGTAATTGAGAGAGACCAAATATTGCAATTGAGTGATTAATCATATATCAAATGGCAAACATCTTGTATTCTCGTTCAAGTGTATGAAAATGTCTTTAGAAGTCTTGAGGACTTCTTGAGGTTGAACAATCTAGGATTTTTCTCTTTGGAGTAAAGGAGGATGAGAGATGACTTGAGGTGTACATGTTGATAAGAGGCATTGACTAAGTGGACAGCCAGAGACTTTTTCTCAGAACAGAAATGGCTAATACTACAGGACATATTTTTAAGGTGACTGGAGGAATGTATTGAGAGTTTGTGTGAGGAATGTTTTTTACACAGAGAGTGGTAGACCCCTCTGCCAGGGGTGGTGGTAGAGCCAGATACATTATGGGCATCTATGAAACTCATAGATAGGCACATGGATGATAGAAAAATGGAGGGCTTTGTAGGAGGGAAGGATATGATTGATCTTGGAGTAGGTTAAAATATCAGTACAACATTGTGGGCCAAAGGGCCTGTAGTGTGCTGTAGTGTTCTATGTTTTTTCATGTAAGTGTAAAAGGCCTATAGCTCAGTTTGGGTATGATTGGCTGGACTTCTTTTGGAAGTGAAAACACACTTGTAACAGTCTTTTGATAAACATAATATACACTTTTTAAGCAAATCTGAAAGACTGCACATGCTTGGCTAAACATCAAAAAATTACTTACTTCTCTGAATTACATTTTGTTTTCACATGGATGAATTATTGATCTGTTAGGCAGGGAGATTAATGATCTTGCCAAGGAAGAAGAACTGGATAACTCAATGAAGATTTTCACTATGGATCACTTTTTCTCCATATTTCCATGTTCCATGTTTCCATTCAGTACAGTCAAATATAGCGTGAATTTCATTTATTTGAACAGAATACACTGGACAATATAAAATAGCTTCAAAGCACTAACTAGATCAGTAAGCAGTAGAACCCCCTGTAAGAAATTCTTTTAATTCCTGACAACCAGACATCAATCCAATTCTTTGTCTTTTTTCTTGTAATGCAGCCTCTAAGACAGAAGCATTCTCTAACACTGTAGTCTCCTCATTATTGACTTAGAACGTATTGTTAGAAATAATGGTGTCAACAGCTTATGGATTCCAAAATCCAAATCTAACAGCTGTAGTAAGTGGTCCCCTGCTCCATCATGGGCAACATCGCTCTGCAGCTGTCTGCATGTAACTTTCACAAATTAGTGAATGGCTAGTGGGAGGAAGGCGGGGAGTTTTTGGTTTCTCTAAGCCACTCTAATTGTAAAAATATCCTAAAATGTTACAGTTTATTGAATGAGTTGTCAATGAACTTTGACTGGCTTACAATTCATAATTACTGCTTAGCAAATTTGCTACCTGGATATAAGTGATTTTATATTAGTATACTCATTATCACAGAAAAAAATTCAAATTTCCACTCCTACTCAAAGCTAGTCTTTATCAACATTGGTTTCTGATGTTTTGCTTCTACTTTTATTGTCACGTTTATTATGCAACATTTATTTTACATTCTGTGAAATACTTAATCTAATATTATTTTTAAAATGTGCTTTTTGCTTCCTAGCTTGTGACTGCAACCAAACCTCAATGAGATTTAGTTGGTCAGTCCGATGGTACCAGTAGAGTTGACAGGTGGCTGCAACCAATGTCAGGAACGTCAGATATGTACCATTGTATTTGCTAGGTCTTTGTGGTAACTTCTTAGACATAATCACCAAACCCTGACCACAAAGCTCATCAAATAACATCCAGATTTAAATGATTTTCATCTTGTTGTGCTCTTTTGCATTAAAAGTTGCATACATATACTTTTTTTAGGCATAGAAGAAGGCCATTTGCTCCATTGGGCAAATGGGTTTCTTAGAGCAATTCCATCAGGCCATCTCCCTTGGTCCATTTTGTCTCATGTGATCATCAGCTCCATCCTGATTCTCCTACAGCCTCCTGAAGCAAGGAATAATTTACAGTTGCCAATAAATGCACCAGCAAGCTATATGTCTGAGGATCTAAAAGTGAAGGGAACTTCTACTGAAATGCAGACACATCTGAAGTGTATAATTTGACCTTGTTATTGAAATGTTGGCACCTAAAAAAGTGGAAAATGCTTCGAATACCAATTTCTCATGGAAATAATAATTGCACAGTTGAATTAGGCAAAGCAATTTTATGGATGCTTATTTAAAAGTGGAAAATGGAATCTGATTTTTTTGCTCCTTCTGTCCTTTATTTAAAGATAATAATCCCTCATATTGTAATACTATGTGACTCTGATCTATGTGTACATGGTACAAAATAACACACACTGACAGGGAAGAAGAGTTGAATATGTAGGCTGAAGTCCTTTCCTTGCATTCAAAGAGAAAGCATTCACCCATTTTGTTGACATTGAATTATACAGTACTGTATCTATACTCTTCTAATCAAAATCAGCTAGTATACACCAGTATGGCAAAATGAGATAAGTGCTTTACATTTAGCAAGTAATTTCAGACTACACTTATTCAATTATCATTTGGGTATGTCTGGTGCACAGTGTTTTTGAAACTTGCTATTAGTGGAGCTTTCTTTAAAATTTTAATGTGGCATACTAGTCCCACAAAAATCAGTTCAAGTAAACAGAAAATGCACAGCAGGTCTCTGTGAGAAAGATCCTCTTTATAATGTCGAAAATTATACATAAAGAATTACTTTAATTCCTTCAGTGCCTAAATGTTTTCTTTCAATAATGAAAAGCACCTGTACAAATGGAATTGGAGAAAGTTTGCCAGAGCAGATTGTACTTAAGTATTGGAGGGCTACCACTTTTGTGGATGGAGATTCCTTTAGGCATAAACTAAGTTTGATATGACTGGATCATGGAAAATTACCTGATTATATTTCTGTTGATGATTATAAAATAAAATTACTACACAATGACGTAAGACTAGCAATGAGGGTGTAGATACTTTTCCCTGAAGATCCCAGTTTAAACTATTTCATTTGCACAATCCTAATACCAAGTTTCTTTCAATCAGAGGCTTTTAAACTTTTTCTGATGCACATTTTGTAGGGTGATTATGACAGTCTGCAATAATTTGCATCTTTCCCAATTCTTTAAAATAGTTTCTATTGACTGTTAGAGGCAAATGTTGCTCTGTTGTTTTGATGGATTAATTGCAAATTAAAGGTATTTGTGGGTATCAAAAGCAATTTTTTCAATATCTTAGAAATTGATTTTTGACAAAATGAATGACACAGACTAGTCTAGTAACTTGTGGCACTAAACTGATTTCCCTAAGTTCTCATTCTGAGTAAATTTCTCTGACCAATTTCTATTGACCATTCTCTAAACACAAGAGATTCTACGGATGCTGGAAATCCAGAGTATCATATACAAAATGCTGGAGGTACTCAGCAGGTCATGCAGCATCCATGGAAAGAAATAAACAGTCAACATTTTGGGCCGATACCCTCCTTCAGGACAGGAAAAAAATGGAGAAGTCAGAATAAGAAGATGGTAGGTGGTGGGGGGGAAGTGGAAGAAGTACAAGCTAGAAGGTGATAGGTGAAATCAGGCAAGTGGGGGAGGGTTGGATGAACTGAGAAGCTGGGAGGTGATAGGTGGAAAAAGCTGAAGAGTTCAGGAAGAAGGAATCTGATGGGGTGAAGAGTGGACCTTGGGAGAAAGGAAAGGAGGAGGGGCACCGGGGGAGGTGATAGGCAGTGAGGAGAAGAGATAGGAGTGGAGCCATTGAAAGAAGAGTGAAGGGAAAGGTGGAAAAATTACCAGAATTAAGAAAAATCGAGGTTCATGCCATCAGGTTGGAGACTACTCAGGCAAATATGAGGTGTTGTTCCTCCACCTGAGAGTGGCTTCATTGTGGCAGTAGAGGAGGCTATGAACCATGTTGGAACGGGAGTGAGGACTGGAATTAAAATTGTCGGTCACCGAGAAATCTTGCTTGTTTCAGATGGAGCGAAGGTCTCGATAAAACAGTCTGCTGATGTACGTCAGGTCTCACCAATGTAGAGGAGGCCACACTGGGAGCACCAGACACAGTAGACGGCCCAACAGATTCGCAGGTGAAGTGTTGCCTCACCTGGAAGGACTCCTTGGGCCGTGAATGGAGGTGAGGGAGGCAGGTATAGCACTTCTTCCGCTTGCAGGGATAAGTGCCGGGAAGGAGATTAGTGGGGAGGGTTGAATGGACAAGGGAATCACGGAGAAAGCGATCTCTGCAGAAAGGAGTGTGTGTGTGTGTGTGTGTGTGTGTGTGTGTGTGTGTGTGTGTGTGTGTGTGTGTGTGTGTGTGTGTGTGTGTGTGTGTGTGTGTGTGTGTGTGTGTGTGTGTGTGTGTGTGTGTGTGTGTGTGTGTGTGTGTGTGTGTGGTGAAGATGCATTTGGAGGTAGAATCCCATTGAAGATAGTGGAAGTTGCAGAGAATGATGTGTTTGATGTGGAGGCTCGTGGGGTGGCAGGTGAGGTCAAGAGGAACTCTATCCTTGTTAAGATGGTTGGAAGTTGAAGTGAGTGCAGATGTCTTGGAAATGGAGGATATGGGGGTGAGGGCAACATCAATGGTGGAGGAAGGAACCCCTTTTCTTCGAAGAAGGAGGACATCTCTAATGTTCTGGAAAGGAAAGCCTCATCCTGGGAAAGGTGCAGTGGAGATGAAGAAACTGAGAAAAGGGAATGGCATATTTACAGTTGACTGGGTGGGAAGAAATATAGTCAAGATAGTTGTGAGTGTTGGCAGGTTTATAAAAGATATCGGTAGACAGTTTGTCCCAAAAGATGGAGACAGAGATAAAGAGAGGGGAGAGAGGTGTTAAAAATAGACTAAGTGAATTTAAGGGCAGGTTGGAAGTTGGATGCAAAGTTGATGAAATGATTGAAATCAGCATGGGTGCAGGAAGTAGTACCAAAGCAGTCATCAAAGTAGTGCAGAAAGAGTTGGCGAGTGTTACCAGAGAAGGCGTGAAACATAGACTATTCCACGTAGACAACGACAAGGCAGGTATAGCTGGAGCCTATGGATTTGAGAAGATCTGCAAGAGAAATTGTTGAGTGTGAGGACCGGTTCAGTCAGACAGAGGAGGGTGGTGGTCGAGAAAAAAACAGAGAGCTCTAAGGCCTTCTTGATGGGGGGACTGGACATTTGTGGTGAAAATTAATTTTCTTTTCTCTTCTCTGCAAATCACCAGAAGAAAGGACTGTACCTTTGTGGACGGTTCACCTCATATTATCTTCTTCTGGAATATTCAGGATAAGTTTTCTTCTTTATTTTGCCTGGAAAACTCCTTGGATATTGGATAAAAGGTAGAAACCTGTTAATTCATATCTCTGCAATCTTTCCTTGGGTGGTAGACCATAAGGCATAGCAGCAGAATTAGGCCATTTGGCCCATCGAGTCTGCTCCACCATTTTATCATGGCAGATTCATTATCTCTCTCAACCCCATTCTCCTGCTTTCTTCCCTTTCTAATCAAGGACATATCAACCTCCACTTTAAATATAACCAACAACTATGCTTCCACAGCTGTTTGAGGCAATGAATTCCACAGATCCGTCTGTGATGCTGCACAGATGCAGCAGTATTTCTTTGACTCAAAAGGGAAATCATACATATACTTGCTTCCAGTTTATTCCATCAGGGATGTTGGGAACCAGTGAGAAGGGTGGCTCTAGACGTCTGCTGTTGACAGCTGCAAAGTGGCTACTGGAGAGTGAGAATCAGGAAACAAGCCAAAGATATTACAGCCATATGGCAAGGCATTCCTCCTGCATCAACCAGGAGGGAAATTGGCACCATTAGTGGTGTTCTTGTTGCCCTATCTCAGGTCCATTGGTCCTTCTGATATGCCCCCTCTAACAGGATGCAAGAAATGTACACAAATCCACAACAGAAAATGCAGATGCTGGAAAGCTGAAATATGAAGCTAAACTGCTGGAAGCACACAACAGATCAGGAAAAGAAACGGTGAAGGTCTGAGGTCTGTGAATGGTGGGAGAAGAGAGAAACAAGTTAATATGGGCGGCAGAGAAAGTGGGGGGGGGTGATAGGAGATGGGTAGATCAAAGGCAATTTCTGATAGGTTGGGACAAAATGACCTAATGTGATGGGTAAGGGAAACTTGAAAATGGAAGACAGTTTTGCATGCACAGAGAATTATTAGCCCGTAAGATTTTTTTAGTGATATCGCTTTATTTCAAGGAACAAACTCAACTAAGACAAAGGTTGTATTGGGACAAATTCAAGTAATTTCAGATATGCTAGAATGACCAATTTGTCTTACTGGACCCATGGTCACACTGGTGGATACCTTCTTTAAGCCCAAATCATTGCAATTTAGCTCTTAGAGCAAATCCAAGTTGTATCTTCAAACACAGGTGAAGAAATCTTCCAACTGGAGTTCAGTAAGTAGAATGTTGTAACTTTGGATGTGTGTTTTCTGGACTGATGGATCCTGCATTTATAGTAATGGTATCTCTTAATGCTGAATGTAAATCACATGCTCAGGGATGTCCAATGGAAAAAACCAAGGTCCCTCTTAGTCAGAAGACCTGATGAAGGGTTTCAGCCTGAAACATCAACTGTTCATTTCCCTCCATAAATGCTACCTAACCTGCTGAATTCCTCCAGCACTTTGTGTGTGTGGCCCAAGCCTCCTCTTGAAGTCAGGCTCAAGGGCTTTAAGAAGCCATCAACCTTCTTAGTCAAAGTTGGGCCACAGCACTCAGCGGTGGGAGGAGTTTGAAATAAATTGGTATTGTGACCTTGTCTTAGAATATTGAAATAAATTGGTATTGTGACCTTGTCTTAGAATATATTACCTCGAGACCTTGTCTTGAGGTAAAGGAACCATTAGGAGGTAGTGACCATAATATGATATGTTTTAACCTACAATTTGAGAAGGAGAAGGGAAAATCGGATGTGTCAGTATTACAGTTGAACAAAGGGAACTATGGAGCTATGAGGGAGGAGCTGACCAAAGTTCAATGGAACAATACCCTAGCAGGGAAGACAGTGGAACAACAATGGCAGGTATTTCTGGGAATAATGCAGAAGGTGCAGGATTGGTTCATTCCAAAGAGGAAGAAAGATCCTAAGGGGAGTAAGGGGCGGCCGTGGCTGACGAGGGAAGTAAAGGGCAGTATAAAAATAAAGGAGAAGAAGTATAACATAGCAAAGATGAGTGGGAAACCGGAGGACTGGGAAGCTTTTAAAGAGCAACGGAAGATAACAAAAAAGGCAATACGCCAAGAAAAAATGAGGTACGAAGGTAAACTAGCCAAGAATATAAAGGAGGATAGTAAAAGCTTCTTTAGGTATGTGAATAGCAAAAAAATAGTTAAGACCAAAATTGGGCCATTGAAGATAGAAACGGGTGAATTTATTATGGGGAACAAGGAAATAGCAGACGAGTTGAACAGGGACTTTGGATCTGTCTTCACTAGGGAAGACACAAACAATCTCCCAGATGTAATAGTGGTCAAAGGAACTAGGGTAAAGGATGAACTGAAGGAAATTTATATTGGGCAAGAAACAGTGTTGGATAGACTGTTGAGTCTGAAGGCTGATAAGTCCCCGGGACCTGATGGTCTGCATCCCAGAGTACTTAAAGAGGTGGCTCTAGAAATCGTGGATGCATTGGTAATCATTTTCCAATGTTCTATAGATTCAGGAACAGTTCCTGCTGATTGGAGGGTGGCTAATGTTGTCCCACTTTTCAAGAAAGGAGGGAGAGAGAAAACAGGGAATTATAGACCGGTTAGCCTGATGTCAGTGGTGGGAAAGATGCTGGAGTTAATTATAAAAGAGGAAATTACGACACATTTGGATAGCAGTAGAAGGATCAGTCCGAGTCAGCATGGATTTATGAAGGGAAAATCATGCTTGACTAATCTTCTGGAGTTTTTTGAGGATGTAACTATGAAAATGGACAAGGGAGAGCCAGTGGATGTAGTGTACCTGGACTCCCAGAAAGCTTTTGATAAAGTCCCACATAGGAGATTAGTGGGCAAAATTAGGGCACATGGTATTGGGGGCAGAGTACTGACATGGATTGAAAATTGGCTGGCTGACAGGAAACAAAGAGTCGTGATTAACAGGTCCCTTTCGGAATGGCAGGCTGTGACCAGTGGGGTACCACAAGGTTCAGTGCTGGGACCGCAGCTGTTTACAATATACATTAATGATTTAGATGAAGGGATTAAAAGTAACATTAGTAAATTTGCCGATGACACAAAGCTGGGTGGCAGTGTGAAATGTCAGGAGGTTATGAGAATGCAGGGTAACTTGGACAGTTTGGGTGAGTGGGCAAATGTATGGCAGATGCAGTTTAATGTGGATAAATGTGAAGTTATCCACTCTGGTGGCAAGAACAGGAAGGCAGATTATTATCTAAATGGAGTCAAGTTAGGAAAAGGGGAAGTACAATGAGATCTAGGTGTTCTTGTACATCAGTCAATGAAAGCAAGCATGCAGGTACAGCAGGCAGTGAAGAAAGCTAATGGCATGCTGGCCTTTATAACAAGAGGAATTGAGTATAGGAGTAAAGAGGTCCTTCTGCAGCTGTACAGGGCCCTGGTGAGACCCCACCTGGAGTATTGTGTGCAGTTTTGGTCTCCAAATTTGAGGAAGGACATTCTTGCTATTGAGGGAGTGAAGCGTAGGTTCACAAGGTTAATTCCCGGAATGGCGGGACTGTCATATGTTGAAAGATTGGAGTGACTGGGCTTGTATACACTGGAATTTAGAAGGATGAGAGGGGATCCGATTGAAACATATAAGATTATTAAGGGATTGGACAGCTGAAGGCAAGAAGCATGTTCCCACTGATGGGTGAGTCCAGAACTAGAGGCCACAGTTTAAGAATAAGGGGTAGGCCATTTAGAACAGAGATGCGGAAAAACTTTTTCACCCAGAGAGTGGTGGATATGTGGAATGCTCTGCCCCAGAAGGCAGTGGAGGCCAAGTCTCTGGATGCATTCAAGAGAGAGTTAGATAGAGCTCTTATAGATAGTGGAATCAAGGGATATGGGGAGAGGGCAGGAACGGGGTACTGATTGTGTATGATCAGCCATGATCACAGTGAATGGCGTGAATGGCCTACTCCTGCACCTACTGTCTATTGTCTAATATCAAATAGCTCAAAAAAGAGGCTACTCACAGTTTAACCGAAGAAAGTGAAACTAAAGATATGCTTTATTTGCAACATGTTGAATGCACTACACAAAATTGGACACAAAGCTTAATTTTTCCTATTCTACATTAGGAATTTAGTTTTTAGTTTGATTTGGAACCAAAGTGCTGACTAATGATTTAATTTCTAATTATGCCCAAGGTACTGAACTTGTGTAACTAAAGCCCTTTAAACTTGCCCAGCATTGCACGTTATTGCTTTAACAGCAACATCACTTCAGAAGTAACACGGCGCCCACATAAGTGATCTCAGCATGGTGCCGGTGAGAACCCCAGCGAGCATCCCCAGTGCCATTTGTCCTCCTGTGGTGCTACAGGGATCCGGATGAACACACACACCTGTCATCCTTGTCCCTAAAAAAAAAGGAAACATGGATTGTTAATGTATAATTATAACATTGCCTCTGCCTCTCACTATTTTCCAATGGATTAGATGACCATTGGCCTTCCTTCATCAAGTAGATGCCTTGTCTGAATATTGACATGAACCAATTTGTGTTCGCCGGCCACTTCAAGATTCAAAGTTCAAAGTAAATCTATTACTAAAGTGCATATACATCACCATTTACAACCCTGAGATTTGTTTTCTTGTGGGCATACTCAGAAAATCTAACAAACACAATCCAACGAATGACTGCACCCAACAGTAAGGACAAGCAACCGATGTGCAAAATACAACAAACTGTGCAGATACAAAAAGGAAAAAAAATAAGCAATAAATATCAAGAACATGAGATGATGAGTCCTTAAAAGAGACTCCATAGGTTGTAGGCTGAGGAGAGTTATCCCCACTGGTTAAAGCACCTGATGGTTGAGGGGTAATAACTGATCTGGAACACGGTGGTGTGAATCCTGAGGCTCCTGTACCTTCTTCCTGATGGCAACAGTGAGAAGAGAGCTGTTGGTGGTGGGGCTTGACATTGGATGCAGCTTTTCTGTGACAGCGCTCCATGTAGATGTGCTCATTGGTGGGGAGGGCTTTACCTGTGATGGACTGGGCTGTATCCACTTTTTGCAGGATTTTCCATTCAAGGGCATTGATGTTTCCATGCCAGGCCGTGATGCAGCCAGTCAATATATCCTCCACCGCACATCTATAGATGTTTGTCAAAGTTTCTGATGACATGCCTAATCTTTGCAAACTCCTAAGGAAAAAGAAACACTGCTGTGCATTTATTTGTAATTGCACCCATGTGCTGGGCCCAGAACAGGTCCTCTGAAATGATAACACTGAGGAATTTAAAGTTGCTGACATTTTCCATATTTGATCCCTCAATGAGGACTGGCTCATGGATTCCTGGTTTCCATTTATTAGTTAAATGTACAGTGACATACACATTGAAGTGCTTTGTTTGTGTTAACAGTCTAAGGGTACACTGGTGGCTGCCCACAAGTGTAAGCCCACTGCCAACATAGCATGACTACAACGTTCTGCAGGGCAACATGCAGCCAACATACAAGAAGACAGAAACAACAAACAGCAAAATTAACCCCTTCCTCCCCCCAACCCAGTGGGTGGGCACAGGGAAATCCTGCCTATTATGGAAGGTGAAGCAAAGGTGCTTGGCGAAATGGTCCCCCAGTCTCTATCGGTTTTCACTGATGTAGAGGAGGCCGGACTGGGGGCACTGGGATACAGTAACCAGGAAATCCATTTTAATTCCTCTTCCCATTTCCATTCCATGGTCCCCTACATACCACAATGAGACACACTCAAGCTGGAGGAGCGACACCTCATAACCCATCCGGGTAGCCTCCAACCTATTGGCATGAACATTGATTTCTCTAACTTCCAATCATTTCTCCCCCTCCTGCTTCTCTCTTTTTCCAATCCCTATTCTCCTCACCTACTCATCACCTCCCCCCTTTCTTTCCCCTCCTGCCCCTCCTCCTTCCCTTTTTCCCATAGGCCACTCCCCTCTCCTATCAGGTTTCGTCTTCAGCCCTTTACCCTTTCCACCTGTCACCCTCCCAGCTTCTCACTTCATCTCCCCTCCCCCAGCCACCCACCTTCCCCCTCACCTTGCTTCAACCATTGCCTGTCAGCTTGTATTTCTTCCCCTCCTCCCCCACCTGCTTATTCTGGCTTCTTCCAATTCCTTTCCAGTCCTGAAGAAGGGTCTTGGCCTGAAATGTCAACTGTTTATTCCCCGCCATAGATGCTGCCTGACCTACTAGTTCCTGCTGCGTGCTCAAGATTTCCAGTTTCTGCAGAATCTGTTTGGTTAGTATAGTATATAATTCCTGCATAATTCTCTGCTCTTGTATTCTTCTGCCAATGAATGCTAGCTAACCATAATATTAGATGCATTTTAGAAATACAGTTTTAGGATTTACATTGACTTCCATGGCATTGTATGGAAAAGATCTGGCAACAAAACAATCACAGTTATCTTGACTATACCTCTTCCAATCCTGTCTCATCCAAAAATGCTACATATTCCTTTTTCTCAGTTCCCTTGTTTCTGTCGCATCTTTCCTGGGATGCAGCTTTTCTTTCCAGGACATCAGAAATGTCTTCCTTCTTCAAAGAACAAGGTTTCCCTTCCTCTGCCATTGATGCTGTCCTCACCCAGATCTCCTCCATTTCCTGAACATCCACGCTCATCCCATCTTCCCACAACCCTAACAAAGATAGAGTTCCTCTTGTCCATGCCTACCACCCCATGAGCCTCTTCATTCAATATGTCAGGCTCCGCAACTTCCTCCACCTCCAAAGGGATTCTACTATCAAGTAAGTCAACTCATCAGAAAGGATGGATCCGTCCTTGGCTACAACCCAGACTCTTTTGAGTTAGTAGTGGCGAGGACGTCACTAAGCAAACTGCTATCCATTATGGACAATCAGGCACATCCACTCCACGACCTACTGAATAAACAGCGGAGCACCCTTTTGAACAGGCTCATTCAACTCCGCTGTCACAAGGATCGTTACAGAAAATCTTTCCTACCAATGCAATAAGCATATGCAACAGTTCATCTCTGTGCGACAGGAGAACACACGTCATAGTACAATAGTCTCTGCTTTATTATATTGTACATTATTATTGCACATTGGTAAATTATTACTGTGTATATTATTATTCTGTGCATTATTATTAGTTAAGTCTGCACACTGCTAAGTGTATTTTTAAATGTTGTTGCTGTAACAAAAGAATTTTCCACTCGGGATCAATTAAGTGCTTATTATTATTATTATTAGTAGTAGTAGTAGCATCTTTACCACCCCCTCCACTTTTCACAGGGATCACTTCCTCCATGATTCCCTTATCCACTCATCCCTCCCCACTAATCTCCCTCCTGCCTCTTATCCCTGCAAGCGGCCAAAGTGCTTCACCTTCCTATTCAGCTCCTCCCTCACCTCCATTCAGGGCCCCAAAAAGTCCTTCCAGGTAAGACCTGTAAAACTGCTGGGGTCGACTATTATATCCGGTGCTCCTGATTTAGCCTCCTCTGCAATGGTGAGACCTGTTATAAGTTGGGTGACCATTTCGTCAGGCACTGCTGCTCCATCAAAATTGGAACTTCCCAGTGGCTAAGCATTTTAATTTCAATTCCGAATCCCATTCTGACATGGCCATGGCCTCCTTTTGTGCCAAGATGAGGTCACCCTCAAGGTGGAGGAGCAATACCTTATATTCTTTCTGGGTAGCCTCCAACCTGATGGCATGAAAATCAATTTCTCCTTCTGGTAAAAAGAATTCCCCATCCTCTTCTCTTCTATTCTCCACCCTGGCCTCTTATCTCTTCCCTGGTTCCCCTCCTCCTTCCCTTTCTCCTATGGTCCACTCTCCTCTCCTATCAGATTTGTTCCTCTCCAGCCTTTTATCTGTCCTGCCACCTGGCTTCACCCATCACCTTCTAGCTATCCGCCCTCTTCTTCCCCCACCTTTTCATTCTGCATCTTCCCCTTTTCTTTCCAGTCCTGAAGAAGTGTCTTGGCCCAAAACATTAACTGTTTATTTATTTCCATGGATGCTGCCTGACCTCCTGAGCTCCTCCAGCTGTTTTATATCTGTTGCTTTGGATTTCCAGCATCTGTAGAACTCCCCATGTTACTGAGTGCTAACAGATAGGGGTCACGCCCTAAAATGCTATTTACAAGGTCCCTATTCCAGGCATCTCAAGTTAAAGGTGCTCTTGGGGAATTAATCTTTTCAAGATACGTGTTGAGCAAAAGAGTGTGGTAGCTTTTATTCTGCAAAGATACTTTGATTTATCAACAGAGTACAATACCAGGACTGAGTTGCAATCACTTGAAATTAGCTACCTCTACTTGCACTAATTTTGCCATTCTATGTGAAATCATTATCAGCAAGCAGTAAAGGTGCAGATAACATCACAAGGTTATGGCTGCTTATTAGAAAAAGACTATATGACATAAGAGCAGAGCAGGCCATTCAGACCATTGAGTCTGCTCGAAGCAGCAGAACATCAAGTTATCAAAATGATTAAAAACTATAAGAACTTAGAAACTTAAATCAATCGATTGACGTTTGACAACAAATTATGTCAAGTTGTGTAACAGGACTTTAAATGCTGTACCTGGATACTGATAGGCGCAGTTCCTTGGATTGATGTAGATGGTGTTAAACTCATTTGGAGCAATGGTTTGATAATGATCATCAGCAGGATCATACACGGATACCTTGTAAACAGAATAATTTGTTAAACATTAGTGGGCTTTACAATGCAAAAAGACCAAGAGGCATTTTATCTTCAGAGAATACATGCAGTTATTACATATAGGGACAAAAAGATTACCTGCTGATACTGAGCAGCAGTTAAATGTATTGATTGAGTTATGGAGCCTAAAAGACAAGGTATAAATTGCTGTCTTTTTCCACTTACCTGTTTCTAGTACAAGTAGCAGAACTTGTGAATATTTCTGGGGGAAGATAGCAATATATGCTCTGATTGGCTGTAAATGCAATTTTTCAGTTCAAGGTCCTTTATTATTATGTAGATTTTACTTTTGTCTTGCCTTCCATTTGTTTACTTTTCAATCCTTATGGCTTAAGTATTTTTGTTGCTATAACTCTAAGGTTGTGTGGCAGGATGGAGATATGTCTTTATCAAAGGAGGTGTAAGGTGCTTCATCCCTCCGCTTGCCTGCAGGTCACCCTTGGGAACGGTGTATTACCTGCTTAACTCCATGGTCAGGGTCACGTGAAGCCATGGGAGCAGGTGGTGAATGGTCGTATGAGCAGCTGGTACATATCACAAGTCCTGATTTATGCGGCCACTGACACCAGGCAGACAATCTCTGAAGAGTATTGATAATAGCTGTGGTCACACTCTTTGTAAAGACACTGTCCAGAAGAAGGCAATAGCAAACTATTTCTGTGGAATTTGCTAAGAACAATCATGGTCAATAGACGTTGATTGTCCACATCATCCGACACGGCACATGATGGGTGTGATGATGATGATGAATTCTAAGGTGAGTTGGGGCACCCAAGAAAGTAAATAGAAAACCTTCTCCTAAAGTTTCATTGGTGCTGCCATTTCATCACCATGAGGAACAAAGCTGAATATCCTGTACCAAGCGACTCAATGCCAAACACATTCAACTGCAAGGTTTGGGCAGCATTCCAGATTAGCCACCAGGAACAGCTGACATAATACACAAGGTCTTCTCCCTGTCTGCGCCAGATAGATCTATCAATGATAGCAACAATAGAAGTGACCATGGCACATGCTTTGTGGAGACAAAGTCCTGTCTTTACACTGAGGGCACATCTATTGGGTTGTGTGATACTATGGGTTGGAGTCCTTCTCATTTAGAAGACTCAATTTGGTAACATAAAATGAAACATACCCTCATGAAGGGCTCTGGAACATCAGCAGACACAGACACCACCATAATTTGTGACCTTCTAGCCCACATCTCCTTCACACCGCCATTATTATCAAAGCAGGTCATCCCCTGAAGTTACTGATTACAGTATCTCCAGCCCCTGCCATCTCAAACTAAAAGTGGTCAAGGGAAGATGATTGAGCCCTGGTTCACAGGGAAGAGCAGAAGGGGTTGCTGGGAGCAGCACCGGGATAACCCAAAACTGAGAACCAACCTAGTGAAGCATAGCACAGAGCTATCTACATGCTATACATCAAAACCAGCATGCAATGGATAGCTCTAAGCGATCTCACAGCCAACAGATCAGATCAAAGTTCTGCAATATTGCCAAATATAGAAGTGTACAATGGTGGACAGTTAAGCAGGAGATTCCATGAACTCAAGGATGTCTGGGCCTAGCCTGTGAGGACTAAGGACTAGGGAGAAATAATCATGGCCATATTGGGACAAAGGTCCACTTCAGCTTCTGCCTATCTCAGGAGCCAGCTATCATCAATACAATTCACTCCACATGATACCAAGAAACAACCGAAAGCACTGGATAGATCAAAGGCAACGGGACTGGACAATGTCCCAGTTGTGGTTCTAATAAAACAGTGTTCCAGGACTAGTCGCAACTCTAGCCTAGTAGTTTCAATTTGATTACAAAGATGTAACTGTAAATTGATGGAAGGTGTTGTCAAGTGGCAAAAAAAGAAACAAAAAAGCACAGCTTTCTCTTTGCTAAGGCCACTCCTTCCCAGACCACAGCCCCGCTCCAGATGAGAGAGGAGAGTGATTGCCACTGACATTTGACTGAATGTAGCATCAAAGTGCCCCGGTAATATTGAATTCGATGGGCGTCCAAGGGAAAACATTCTGATGTTTGGAGAGGTTCTTGACATGAAGGAAAATGATTGATAGAGGCCAAGTATCCCAATCCCTGCACATCCTCAACCCGACCATGTTGATCAGTTCATCAATGACCTTCTTTCTTAAGGATCGAAGTGGATACGTTCAGCTGATGATTTTACAATGTTGAATTCTATTTATAGCTCATCAGCAAATAAAGCAGACTAGTACAAAGACAAGTTTATTATCATATACACAAGTACATGCATGCACAGGTGCGCTGAAGAACATACTTGCAGCAACATCACAGGCAAATAGCATCAGATGCACAACATTCAGAAGAAAAACATAAATTATATGTATTTTTTATGAGAATAAACAGTTCATTGCAGAACAAAGTGGTCATTGTGTTGGTATAGTGAGGTAATGTTTAGAGTTGTGGAGGTTGATTCAAGAGATGAATGGTTGATGTTTCAGTACTTCCTACCCAACAGTAGTTTCAAGAAGACAGTATGGCCCAGATAATGGGGATTATTTGATGATATATGTTGCATTGTTGAGGCAGTGCCTCATGTAGATATTCCTGATAGTGGGGAGGCACGTAGCTGTGATATATTGAGCTGAGTTTATAACTCTCTGCAGCTTCTTAGCCTCCTGTGCATTTGAATTTGCCACACTTGACTTTGCTGTAACCAGTCAGGATACTCAAAGTTCCATGTAACATTATTGTCAAAGTACCGTACGTACATGTCACCATATACTACCCTGAGATTCATTTTACTGCTTGTGTAATATTGTCTGGTAATTTTGTGGCACCAATAACGATCTCCTACTAGAGAAGGTGTTCCCAACCATTTTTTATGCCACAGTCCAATACCATTAAGCAAGGGCTCTGTGGAACCCTTGCACTAGAGAGAGGCTAAAAGGGGGGAATTTGTCCTTTGAGTCAGAGCAAATGGCTGAAATAGTGAACGAGCCTGAAGGATCATTGGAGACCCAAGTCACACCAACCACAAACTGTCCCAGCTGCTACCATCTGGGAAACGGAGCCACAGCATAAAAGACAGGACCAACAGGCTCTGGGACAGCTTCTTCCACTAGGCCATCAGGCTGATTAATGGACAAGGGAATACAATTGTATTCACGCTAATGCAATTGTATTTCTACACTATATTGACTGTCCTGTTGTACATGCTGTTTGCTACAAATTACTATAAATTGCATATTCAGATGGAGACATAAGGTAAAGACTTCTACTCCTCATGTATGTGAAGGATGTAAGAAATAAAGTCAACTCAATTCAATAGTGTCAGTTTTACTGAGAAGGGTTTGTAGGATAGAGAAGGCAAAATGTGCACACTAACATGCTGTGACATTTTGGGATTAAGTAGGAGGTTGTGCTAGGTCTTCTGAAAAGCATTAACGTGGATAAGATCCCAAGGTCTGATGGCATTGTTGTAAGTATTAGCCTTCAATGATAAAGATCAGTTAGGCACAGAGAAAATCTGTATTTGCTGATAAGTCCGCTTATTGGCACATGAATTGACACCCTATTTACCTGTTACCCTAGCTCTCCATGAACAGTCAAAGAATAGAAAAGAAGGAAAAGAAGTCTATGCTGGCCAGGCATTCTTCTTGATCGCAATGTAGACTCCATGTTTCCGAAGCAGGGTTATCCACTTCCGCGATGATTGTCTCCACAGAGTTGTCGCTGTCTGTGCTGCCAAAATCTTCCATTGCTATCTTATTCCTTATCAGATCAATCTGTGATGTTTCAATTTCATTAGTTCAAGCTCCTTTGACTGTCTCAGCTTCTCATTGGATCTTGTCTAAGGCTACAAGCAGTATTACGTTAAGGCTCTTTCACCCAGTCTTGTGCCCTAAGTTATGTCTTTTGTTACTTCCAACTCAGACTGGTCCACACCAGTATCTGAAAATGATCTCAAACTTAACAGATCATCAGCAAAAAACTCATTGTGCCCACGTTCATTCTTTCTGATTAAGTTATCCCTGAACAAGAACCAGTTCATCAAACAGTTCACAGAATGGTGCCTGCAAGAACAGACTCAGAAAATGGCCACCTCCACTCCTGTGATCACATGGCAAGAACAAAGACTTTTCCTTTGTTTGTTTCCACTACCCTTGCCTCATTCCTGTTTGCTGATTTGTAGGTTGTAGTTCTTTCTGGCCAACAGCATCAGCATATGTCCCAGAATATTGAAAGAAGCAAGTGAGAAGATGACTGAAACTTAGACAAAGCCCTTTGTGTCCTCACCAGTAGCAGGCAAAGACCCAGAGAGCTGGAGAGTAGTAAATGTTGAGCCTTTGTTCCAGCAAGAAAATAGGGATAATCCAGGAAATAAAAGGCCAGTGAGCTTCATGTCAGTGACAGGGAAGCTTTTGGAGAGGATACTGAAGGATAGGACTTTTGTGCATTTGAAAAGGCTTGGCTTGCTTAGAGAAAGTCAGCATGGCCTTGTGCATACCTTGCAAATTTGACCGTGTTTTTGAGAAGGCGACAAAAGAGCTTATGAGGGCAAGGCAGTGGATGTTAGCTACATGGACTTTAGTAAGGCATTTGATGAGGTACCTCATAGTAGCTTGATTAAGGTGCATGGGATCCAGGGTGAATTACAAGTCACACATCAGGTTGAAGAGCAGCTACTTCCCTTCAGCCAATTGGTTCTTGAGCCAACCTGCACAATCATGAATCACTATAATTTAGCAACACTACGATCACTTTGTGCTAAAATAAACTTCGATTTTTTGTTCTTTTCTTATAAAAATTGTGTATAATTCAATATATTGTTCAACTATTGGGCATCAGTTGACTTTGACAATATGGGAAAGGGAGTCCACCAAAAACCAAAAACCGGTTGGTCATTGTGAATTATGCCATCATGAGGGTAGGGTTAAATCGGGGATTGCTGGGCAGCATGGTTTGGAGGCAGTATTCCGCACCGTATCTCAATAAATAAATAAATAAATGTTCCAATGTCAACTTCATTAGTTTATTTGCATTAATAAAATAAGGTGGGGGAGCAGAAAATGGATGTAGGTTCGTGTCCCTTGCTGAAAATTAAGCATCTTAATAATGGAACTTTAGAAAGAACATTACAGAACAATGCAAGCCCTTCAGTCCATTGTGTTGTGCTGACCATTTAACCTACTCTAAAATCTACCCTTCCCTCCTACATAGCCTTTCATTTTTCTATCATCCATATGAGTCTCTTAAATGTCCTTGCAACACACACAAAATGCTGTTGAAACTCAGCAGGCCAGGCAGCCTCTATGGAAAAGAGTACAGTTTCGGGCCAAGACCCTTCAGCAGGTCCTGATGGTGTGAGTCCTGAGGCTCCTGTACCTTCTTCTTGATGCAGCAGTGTGAAGAGAGCATGGCTAGGGTGGTGGGGGTTCTTGATGATGCACAGTGCTCTCCTGTGACAGCACTCCATGTAGTTGTGCTCAATGGTGTAGGGACAACTTTACCCATGATGAACTGGGCCAGGTCTACTACTTTTTGTAGGATTTTCCACTTAGGGCATTGGTGTTTCCATACCAGGCTGTGATACAACCAGATAATATACTCTCCACCACACATCTAAAGAAGTTTGTCAAAGTTTTAGATGTCATGCCAAATATTCATAAACTTCTGAGAGAGTAGAGGTGCTGCTGTGCTTTCTTTGTGCTTGTGTTCTGGGCCCAGGACTGGTCCTCTGAAATGATGATACTGAGAAATTCTCCATCTCTGATATCTCAATGAGAATTGGGTCATGGATCTCCATTTTCCTCCTTCTGAAGTTAATAATCATCTCCTTGGTCTTTTTGACATTGAGTGAGAGGTTGTTGTTATGGCATCACTCAGCCAGATTTTCAATCTCCCTCCTATATGCTGATTTGTCACTACCCTTGATTTGGCCAATGACTGTAGTGTCATCGGCAAACTTAAATAGGCATGGGAATTGCGCTTACCCTCACAACCATAAATAGAAAACATGTAGAGCAGGAAGCAATGTCTCCTGATGAAGGGTTTCGGCCTGAAACGTCGTCACTACCTCCTCCCATAGATGCTGTCTGGCCTGCTGAGTTCTGCCAGCATTTTGTGTTTTTACGTACAGCTTTGTGGTTCACCTGTGCTTAGGGAGATTGTGGAGGAGATGTTGTTGCCAATTTAAACTGACTGGGGTCGGCAAGTGAGGAAATTGAGGATCCAATTGCACAAGGAGGTATTGAGGCCTAGGACTTGAACCTTATTGATGAGTTTAGAGGGGATGATAGTATTGAATACCGAGCTGTAGGCTATGAAGAGCGCCCTAACGTATGTATCTTCACTGTCTTGATATTCCTGTATTAAGTAAAGAACCAATGAAATGGCATCTGTTGTTGACCTGTTGTGCCAGTAGGCAAACTGGAGTGGACCCAAGTCACTTCTCAGGCAGGAGATGATGTGTTTCATCACCAATCTCTCAAAGCACTTCATCACTGTGATGACAGTCATTGAGGCAGGTTACTATATTCTTCTTAGACATTGGTATTTCCATTTATTTCCACTTGGCATGATTAACTTATTATTATTTAATTATTTTTTGGTTTTTATATTGGTATATTTCTTCACTATTCCTGGTTGGTGCAGCTGTAACGTAACCCAATTTCCCTCGGGATCAATAAAATCTGTCTGTCTGTATGAATGAAACCTGATGAAGCAGGTGGATAGCTCAGACTGCTGAAGTGAGAAGTTAAAGGTATCAGTGAATGCTCCAGCCAATTGATCAGTACAGGTCTTTGGTACCCAGCTAGCTACCCTGTCTGGGCCAGATACATTCCGTGGGTCCACCCTTCTAAAGGATGCTCCCACGTCAGCCTCAGAGACTGAAATCACAGGATCATCGGAGGCTGTGGGAGTTTGTGAAGATTCCTCTATAATTTGATGATCAAAGTGAGCATAGAAGGCATTGAGCTCATCTGGGAGTGATGCCTTGTTGTCACTTATGTCGCTGGGTTTCACTGCGTAAGGGGTAATAGCACTTAAGCCCTGCCACAGCCGTCGAGTAATTCAAGTAGTGCTGGAGTTGCCACTTCGCACATGAGATAGCTTTCCAGAGATCATATCTGGAACTCTTGTACTTGGTTGCCAGACCTAAATACACTGATCTGGCCCTCAGTGGATTGTGGATCTCATGGTTCATCCAGGGCTTCAGGTTAGGGAAGACTCTGAATGATTTTGTGGGGACATGTTTGTCTAGTAGTGTTGCTATAAAGTCCATGACAACCATGGTGTATTCATTCAGCTCCTCTGATGAATCCTTGAACACAGTCCAGTCTACCTATCATAGGCAGTCCTCCGGCTCTTCTGACCACCTCTTTGTTGTCTTAATCTCTGGGGCCTTGCTCTTTCATCTCTGCCTATATGCAGATAGGAGAAGGACAGCCAAATGATCAGATTTCCCGAAATGCGGTCCAGATATGGAACTGTAGGCATTCCTAATTGTAGTGTAACAGTGGTTGTGTGTTGGCACTCCTGGTGCTACAGGTGATATGCTGATGATAATTGGGCAGAAATTGGGCAGTCTCTGAAGTTTATTTGAATGTCGTCAGGGTAGGCTGTTTCTTGTATGCTAACTATGACATTCAATGCATTGTGTGCTTTTTTTATTATCTGCTTTTGGGTGGTATGTAAACTGTGGTCAGGTTTACAGAGAACTCTATCGTTAAGTAGAACGGTTAGAACTTGATCATCAGATGTTCCAGGTCATGTGAACAAAAGTGCGATAATCACACTGAGCACCACAAAAAAATTATCATGTTACAGACCTCTAGCTTTTGCCTTCTCCAAATCAGCAGTCCAGTTCATCCGGTTATCAAGAAGCCTTCGGATCTAACTGATGTATCCGGTGTGTCCAGACTCCATGAAACAAGAATGCAGCAATTCCTCATTTCACTCTGATCCAGCAATCTTGCCCTTAGGCCCTCAGTTTTGTTCTCCAGCGACTGTACACTTGCTAACAAGGTGCTGGGTAGAGGGAGTTGTATTCCTCTGCATTTCAGCCTGGCTTGAAGTCCTATACTCGTCCCACTCGTTTGGCTGTGGCAATGTATCTTCATCCACTTAAAGGTGCCATATTTATTAATATAGGTGCAGTATATTTAGAAGTTTTGTAAGCAGCCTGCATTACATCGCCGAGACTCTGCAGCGCCATCACAAGAGTCACATCTCTTGTCCATGTAGCTGTAGGCACATCTGGCTTAAAAGCACGCAGTCATCGGGAGAACGTACAAATTCCAGACAGCGCTCAAGATCAAGAAGGAATCTGAGTCACTGGAGATGTGAGACACTGGCTCTACCAGCTGTACTACTGTGCTTCCTTTACTTTACTGAGACATGGGGAATTGTGATCAACTCCAATAAAATATGCTGAAACCAAGGGTCTTGAATCATCAAAACATCTACTGTTTATTCCTTTCCAATGAAGCTGCCTGACCTTCTGTGTTCCTCCAGCATTTTGTCTGTGTTACTCTGAAGCCACAGGATGCAGCAGAACAGAATTTGCAATCATAATGTCTTTATATTTTCTGTAGATACGCCTTGATTAAGGAATTATATTCAAAATCTTTAGACTTGCCTGCTATTGGATTTAGCCAGTGTGTAGTTAATTAGCCTTAAGCTGTAATATCCATCCAACCTAATTTTTCTCTGAAAGTTTTGAGTACCCCACTTGTTGAGGCTCCAAAATAAATTCAACTGAATTTTAATTACTGAATGACATTCAAAAGCACTTCCAAATTATACACATAATGGACCTAATCACGTAGCATGTTTTCACTTTAATATGGCTCCTCTCAAGCCGTCTGGTCAGAGATCAAAGAAAAATGCTTGCTGGGTATGTTGTGTTAGGCTGGTGACAAAATCTGAAAGCAGCTGTTTATTTGAGTGTGGAGGCCTGAGTGCTGAGTGACTGCATTAACAAGAAAGTATATTGTTTTAGTTCAATAAAAATATTGCAGATTTGTCAGGTGTTTTGTTGAATAATTTGTATTGTCTTATCTATTTGTGTGCATTCCTCCAAGAGGACCACAGCCTTGTCATGGTTTGGAGCCTTGAGTGTCTCAATGACCCAGAGAGCTATGTTGGCTGGAGTCAGGCTTTATGCTTTGGCTCTTGGTAGGGTCACTCATGCCAAACAGGTCAAAGGGTAAAGGCCAGCTAAGAGGTCCACCAGTCCTTCAGGTTCGGGGATTCAGCTCAGGGTTAACAATCCTGACTGGTAAAACAAAACTGTTATGGAAACAGCAATGAAGAATCCTTTCACATCTGAGTGTGATGGCATTCCTGAGTCTCCACCCGGGACTTGTGTGACTGAATAGTGAAAACCGAGAGGAAGCTGCTGAGATGATGAAAGAAGCCCTGAACACCGCCAGAGATGGAGAATCTTTATTGTGCCCCTAAACGCCAGTGGCATAACAGGCAGTAAGTAAGTAATCTGTGTGCATTGACCAACAGTGGTATCAACACTGTAAAAAGTAGAGCACCCCTTCACACTCCCAGATGATGGATGCAAAAATATTTGAGGTAAATATTTCAGGGGTAAAATTTCTGTGTTGAATGCCTAGAGTTTTTGTTAATTGAATGCGTTATTTTGTGTGGAACTTCCAGGGAAGCAGAGTTGGCAATACGTCTGTACATGGTAGCGTTTATTGGGTGCATTGTGCTTTGTAGATGAGCTTTGCACTTCCACACTGTCATGTCAGGCGAAATCAATGCCTGCAAGGAGAAACAAGAGATGCAGAAATTGAATTGTATGCTGAAATCAAAATTAGTCTCTTGAAGCAGAATTTCATGGACCGGAACTAATTGGAAATAGTTTTCAAAACTCCTCCATGTGGTTTTGATCAGAATATTGAATGCATTTCATGGCTTCATCCTAAAGAGGATTTCAGGATGCAGCTCCATGGCAGAGTAGAAGAAAGAGCATACTATAGAAGAAATAGTAGTAATGTAATAAGAAGTGTCTGGTGCAACCTTGTCTTCCAGTTAGCTCTACAGCTAACAGAGGAAGTAACTTAGTGGTTAAGTTAGTGCACTTGTATCAAGATTGTTTAATGTAATTTCCTGTACACAAGTACAAAGGAAAACAAAATAATTGCTACTCTGGATCCATTGCAGCATAAAAAACATAATAAGATAAAGAACAAAATAAATATAAACACAGAGAAAGCGTGTACGCATATATTGACTGTATGTCCATGAGGTGATGCTAGGCACAGGAATGCCTGTACATAAGGTGACTGGCAGGAAATGATGAAGTTTGGTGGTGGGTGGTTTAGTGGCTGGAGGTGATGATCAGTCTTACTGCTTGGGGGAAGTAACTGTTTTGAATCTGGTGGTCCTGGTGTGGAAACTATGTAGCCTCCTCCCTGATGGCAGTGAGACAAACAGTCCATGAACAAGATGGGTAGGATCCTTTACGATATGGTGGGCTTTTTCCCAGCACCTTTCTGTATATATGGCTTTGATGGTAGGAAGGCTGGTGCCCACGATGCATTGGGCAGTTTTGACTACCTGTTTTAGAGCCTTCCTGTCAGCCTTAATGCAATTTCCGTACCGTGCAGTGGTGCAGCATGTCAGGATAGTCTCTACTGTGCACCTGTAGAAGAATGTGAGTATTGATGTTCATAGTCCAACTCCCTTGAGCCTCCTCAGGAAGTAAAGGCATTTGTGAGCGTAAATAGTGATGATAATGCATCTATTGTAAAAAGCCATCTGATTCACTTGTGTCCTTTGGGGCAATTTGCTCCCTGGATCGACTTACTTCTGAAACATCAAAGATCCCACCATATTGGCCATGCCATCTTCTCACAGCTACCATTGGATAGGAGGTACAAAATGGGTGGTGCTAGAGGGACATTTAAGAAACTCTTAGATAGGCACATTGATAATAGAAAAATGGAGAGCTATGTAGGAAGGAAGGGTTAGATTGATCTTAGAGTAGGTTAAACATTTAGCACAACATCATGGGCCAAGTAAAATACAAGAAGTCTAGGTATGATCTCCAGAAAGCCATCTCACCTGTGAGGTGGCAATTCCAGACCAAACGAATCACTGAAGGATGCTTGGCAGCTGTTGTGGGGCTTTATTACTATTGCCTCCTCCAAAGTGAAACCAAGGGACGTAGGTGACAACAAGGCTTCACTCCCAGTTGAGTTAAATGCCTTTTATGCTTGCATTGATCATCCAAACATAGAGGCACCTTCATGAACTTGCACAGCCCCCGATGACCCTGTGATTTCATTCCCTGAGGCTGACGTGAGAGCATCCTTCAGGAGGGTGAACCCACAGAAATCATCCAGCCCAGATGGGGTACCTGGCCAAGCACTAAAGACCTGCACAGATCGATTGGCTGGAGTGTTCACCAATATCTTTAACCAGTGCCTCTATTTCCTCAAAATGTTTGCGAAGTTTCAGCATGCCATCTAAAACTTTGACAAACTTCTATATATGTGTGGTTGAGAGCATTGACTAGTTGTATCAGGCTTGGTAAGGAAACACCAATGCCCTGGAACAGAAAATCCTGCAAAAGGTAGCAGATACAGCCTGTCTGTATTTGCTCTGTCTGTCTGTGCAGTTTGTCTGTCTCTATTTGTTCAGTCTGTCTGCCTTTGCGCTCTGTCTGTCTGTCTTTGCGCTCTGTCTATCTGTGTCTTTGCGCTCTGTCTGCCTGTCTGTCTTTGCGTTCAATCTGTCTGTCTGTCTTTGCGCTGTCTGTGTGTCTTTGTGCTCTGTCTGTATGTCTGTCTGTGTCTTTGTGCTCTGTCTGTATGTCTGTCTGTGTCTTTGTGCTCTGTCTGTCTATCTTTAAGCTCTGTCTGTCCTATTGGGTGTAGTCTTTCACTGGTTCTACTGTGCTTCATTTATTTACTGTGAATGCCTGTAAGAAAATGAATCTCAGCATTGTAAATGGTGACATATATGTACTTTGTTAATAAATTTACTTTGAACTGTGCTGTAATAATCTATGTTCTAAGTCTGCAGTTCCACACCACTAGGTTCAAGAACAGCTGCTTCCCTTCAGCCATCTGACTCTGAACCAACCTGCACAACCCTCATCACTATCTCAGTAAAACAACACCATAACCACTTCGCAATACTTTTTTTGTTCTGATTGTATTATTTCTTGTAAAAATTGTGCCTAATTTATGAGTTTCTTGAGAACATGTATTGGATGCTATGTGCCTGTGATGCTGCTGCAGGTAAGGTTTTCGTTACACCTGTACATGCATGCAAGAAATTTCACAACATGTTAGTGATAATAAACCTGATTCTTGTGCATATGGCAATAAACTCGACTTTGTCTTAACTGCCTTCCAAAATGGTAACTTACTCAGTTTCAAACTAATTATCACATTAAATGCTGACCGTGTTTCTCAAATCCAATAAATGAAGTGAGAAGAATCTCCCAATGCAACTTATCACATGAGTTAAGACCCATAATTTGCCCCATAACCTAGTGAGTAAAATGACCAGAACTTAATGTTGAGCCCTGAAATTGTAATAAATAACAAAGAACAATATAACAGACATGTAACAGTTTCTCCTTTGCTTGGAGCACCAAAGTAACCACTGTTAACCAACTCTGAGAAAGAATTTTAGCGAAAAGCTGGGTAGAATTTTGAATGTTTTCTTTACCCTCTTTAATTATTTACCTAAGCCCTTTGAGAAAGTTATTATTGAATCTACTTCCACCTATATTTCTGGCTGTTCATTTCAGGATCTCTTGTCAGATTAGAATCAGGGTTTGCCCCTAGATTTTGCTCTCAGGTCTTGGGTTATTTGGGTTTTGTCCTTCCCCATAGATTTTTTGCATAGAATACAATATCTGTTTGAAAGAGAACTATTCCATCTTCTGCACTGTGTCCATATAAATCTTTCAGAATTAATACCATTCCAGTGAATCTTATCTGTACTCAGGCTATGGACACATCTTTCCTACACTGTGTGTTTAAAATGGCCTCAGTGTTTCAGCATGGTTAAATCCAGTGTTCCAGAATAGCTTCTTTGTTGCTTTATATTTTTCTCATGGGGTGTTGTTTCTGTCACTGCCAAAGTCGGTATTCAATGTTTCTCCTTTTTTTTCTATGTCTTTGTACTATATTGCTTGACTTTCACTGGACAGGAGTGTGTGGTGTCTGAAAGACCAAGTTATCAGAATCAGTTTTATTATCACTGAAATATGCCGTAAGATTTGTTGTTTTGTACCAGCAGTAGAGTGTAGTCTGTCTTGAGGTCGTGGAATTTTAAACTCTGCCGGGGATGGTGTAACTGAGAGTTTTAGCTTCCAGTCAGCCATTCAGTGCAGGCTGGTCTGATTCATGATTTAGAAAGGACGAGGAGGAGCTGTAGTTCTCGATTCCAGTCCCCAACCCTAATCCAGTCGCCTGGTGGGGTTCCAATCCATTATGCTTTCAATAGCAGAGTGCGGAATGTTAGAGAGATTTTTGGGTTTAGGTCATTTACATTTAGCAAATGACTTTGGCTACCAGTCTTCTGTCTTGATAATATATTGTGGATTCAGTTTGGGACAATGCATTCCTAAAAGCTGCGGATCCCAGTCCAGACGCTGCTGGCATGGATGCAAATCTGAAGATGTGAAGTTTGTATGTAGCTTCAAAAGGAAGCATTGTCTATACTTTGTAAATATGGAATTGTCCTTTGTGTTTAGCAAATAAATATCGAGCCCCACGTCGGGCTAGCAGACTTTTCCATGAAAAGCGTCTCCATATGATGCCTGCTGTACCTTGTTTTGTCAAATAAAGAAGCTGCTTTGTACCTACTAGTAATTCTCTCCAGCGATTCCATTCATGGAACAACACGGAAGTTTGGGAAATTCTGGGCAGAGGGAATCTCTGTTGCTCTACCTTCTTCTTGAAGATGAAGCTGCCTTAAGTCCCCAGATTTCCAGAGCCTCGGGAAACCTGACCTGAATAACACCCGCAAGTCAGATCAGTATCCAAACCATGTGGCACCCACCCCACCAACCTCCAACCCTCCAATACATGTCCCATCTCCTTAATACGTGGAAATAAATAAGATGCACGAAACGCAAAGAATTCCCAGCCCAGACCTACCCCCGTTTAACTCTCCCCGATCTCCTGGGTGTTGCTGGCCATTTTCAGATGAGGCATTGAGTTCACAAGTCGAGAAGTTATACAGCTTTATAAAACTGGTTAGCCACATCTGGGGTATTGCAGTCAATTCTGGTTTCACCATTGTAGGAAGAATATGGAGGCTTTGGAGAAGATATGGAAGATGTTTACTGAATGCTGCCTAGGTTAGAGAGTGTTAGCTATAAGGACAGGTTGGATAAACCAGGGTTGTTTTATCTGGAGCAGCGGAGATGAGGGGAGACCTGATGAAGCTTGTGAAATCATGTCAGGTTTTGATAGAGCACATTTATTCCCAGGGTTGGGATGCCCAATACTAAAGGGCATGCATTTAAGACAGGCATTCCCAACCTTTTTATACCATGGGCCCCCACCATTAACCAAAGGGAACCCCTCATTAAAGGTGAGAAGGGTAGGTCCAAAGCAGATGTGTGGGGCAAGTATTTTTAATGTAGGGAGTAGTAGGTGCATGGAGTGTGCTGCTGACTGATGAAGGGAGATACAATAAAGATATACAAGAGGCTGTTAGGCACATGAATATGCAGCAAATGGAGGGATATAGATCACATACAGGCAGAAGGAATTAGTTTAATTAGGCATCATTACGATAATCAGTTCAGCAAAACATTGTGGCTGAAGGGCCTGTTCCTGTGTTGTATTCTATTCTTCCCCCTTCACCTCCCACCTGCATCCGATCCCATGCACCCTCAAGACTTTAATGACAATGCCACTTTTTTAAATGCCTCCTCAACTTGTCTGCCACCTTTAAAGATACACGTATATGAATTTTGTACTCCCTTTAAAACTGTGGCATTTTCAGAAGGAAACCTGCCTTAATTTACTAAAGTAACCTGCTAAGTGATTGTTTGTTACTAACAAGGTTCTTTTTGAACCACTATGAAGGCCAGTCAGTAGTGTAGAACCATTGTGTTTCAGGAGAGACCTTACACTACCACCTCAGGGACTGGAGCCATACAGTAAATATACCCTTAGACAGCATCTCCACACTCACAGGATGGAATTTTACAATTGTTTAAAATTAAATAGTGCTTTTTAATAATTATTTTAAGGTAAACACTTAATTGGGAATCTTTATGACACTTATTCTTCAAGCCCTGTTGTATGCAATGCAAAGAATGCAGCCAGTATGAATAGAATAACAGGCAGATCTTTGGAAAGACTTGTTACCATGGTGATGCTGCATGCTGCGTTTTGGCAGTCAGCCAAAATAGTGCAGGAAGATAGCTGCTAAATTAAATTTTATCTACAGTATGATATTATTCCAAATTTGAAAATTTCTTGGATATTGTGATAAATGAAACCTGTGTCTGTTACCATAAACCTGATTTTCTATTCAAGTGTTAAGCACTAGTGTCAAGATTAGAGACAAGAGACACCCACACACAAACTACTTAATTCCATTTGAAGGGCCGGGCCTTGGTGGAAAACCTCTCTGAAAAGCTTTGTTTTCCACACGCTTAGATACAATGAAGATGTTTGCATCAAAACACCTCTTTTATGGCTCAATATAAAGTCATCACACTGCGCAGAAACCACATATCTCTGTATTTATTATGACAAAGCAGGAGATTCAGCCCACAGGTCTTTGCCAGGTCCCAGTAGGGCAATCCCATCAGTCCAATTCCCCTGGTTCCCCTGGAACTTATTCCAACACATGCCATCCATCTATACCAGAATCAATTTACACAAGTCAATTTACTAAGGAACACATCTTTGGAAAATGGGGTAAACGTGAAATACAGAAGCCTTTCAGCCCATTGAGTCTATTCTGTCATTGGATCATGGCTGAGATTTTTTACAACCATATTCTGTCCTTCTGCCTGTAACTCTTAACCCCTTTACCCAAAAAAACCCACTATTGATCCCTGCCTTACACCCAAATGGCTGAACCTGAACACTCCTTTGTGGCAACATATTACACAATTTCACTAAACTTTGATTGAAGAAATTCCTCCTTATCTCAGTCCTACAAGTCTGTTCCTTGATTCTGAGGTTGTGTCCTGGACTCAATATCCTCTCCCTATTCACTCCAAGCAGGCCTTCTCTCTGAGTTACGTGAAGAACTTGTAAACCCCCCACTGCTGTCACTGAAGGACAGAGCTGAACCTGGGCTGCTCTTAAAGGCGAACATTAATTACTGCAGAATGAACTTCATAAAACACATTGTTAATAGAGTGTAAATAATAAAATCAAAGTGGTCAAGGTGTTCACACAGAAAGCATCTTCCCCATAATCTTGATCCAAACATGCAGGAGTTGCTTCATTTGCTGAGGAGTTGCAAATGGAATTGAGGACTGCACGTTCACCAGCAAACAGCTACTTCTGGCACATGATAGAAGGAAGTTCATAGGTGGAGCAGCTGAAGATGACTGGACCTATGACCTTGCCCTGAGTAACTCCTCTGGTAATATTCTGAGGATTGGACAACTGACCTGCATTAACTTCAATGATCTCCCACAGAAGGAGGTTTCACTGGAGTCTTTTCCTTTTATGCCTGTTGACTTCAGTTTTACTAGGGTGCATTGATGGCACCTTCCATTCAAAGATCAATGACATGAAGCATTAGCATTCTTTTCTTTCTCTGCAGATGCTGCCTGACCTGCTGAGTATTTCCAATAATTTCTACTTTTATTTCAGATTTCTAGACTCTACAGATTTATTTTTTGCTTCAATCTACTGAATGTTTACTGCACCTCCTTTAAATTAAATAGATCTCTTCTTCAATAGGGCGAGTTTGCCGCAGTGCACTTCCCTCGGGTCTCAAAAATAACCTTTCACTGCTATTCTGTTTCCTGTTATTGATCCAGTTTTCTATTCTATTCACACTGCTACAGACCCTTTTAATGCATGGCCTTCAATCTCTATCACACACCCTTTATGCAGCACCTTTTGGAGATCCTTACTTACCACATCAACCAGATTTCTCTCACCAGCATTCTCTGCTACTTTTATTATTGCTTGGATAGACTAGACACGGGGAGAAAGGTTCCAAATATTGGGAAGAGTGTAATTAGAGAACATTAATATAAAACAATAACAAAAAAACAATAAAGAATTCAGGAGAAACTCCTTTACTTGGAGAGGTGATAATGTGGAACTTGTTGCTATGGGGAGTTGGGAGTAGGGGTGGGGAAGTGGTGTGTGGCTGAAGAGACTGCCAGAGATGGAGAGTGGAATAGTGGTGGAAGTGACCAAAATAAGAGGAGGTCTAAGTGGAGCACAATTACCAGTATAGATGAACTTCTGAATGTGCTAAGTGTTTTATGTAATCATAGGAACATAACGCCTGCACAATCATAAACGCCTCCATTCCTTACACATGTCTAACGGCTCCATATTCTTCACAATCCCATTTCCCTAAAATAATGGCCAACAAAGCATTTTTTTTCTTAGTTACTTGCTCTGCCTGCATGGCGAATTTCTGTATTTCATGTACAGGGATACCCAAATCGTTTGCAGAACACCAACAAGAAATAAGTTCACATCATTTTCTGTTCTTCCTGCTAAAATATACACCATCCACCATTTCTTTGTTCTCTCTCTTTCACTTCCTAAATCCTAGCAGAATCTTTGTGTCTCCTTCTCCCAGCCTAATTTCCCAGCTAGCTCCGCGTCCTCAGCAAACACGTGTACGTCACATTCTAATCCTTCAAATTAATAATGTAGATTATAAACAGCAGAGTTCCAGTATCCATCCCTGAGGCAGTACACTAGTTACAGCTTGTCAATACAAAAATAACCCATGTATGGACATGTTCTCAGACAATCTGACAACTGGCTGCTTAAGTAGAGCACAGAACATTACATCACAGTCCTTTAAGCTCAAGATGTGTTGACGTTTAACCTACTCTAAGATCAATCTATCCCTTCCCTCCTACATAGCCATAATTTTTTCTACATTCTATGAGCTTTTTGAATGCTTCTAATGTACCTACCTCTACCACCATACCTGAAAGGGCATTCTGTGCACCCGCCATTCTCTATGTATGAAACTTACCTCTGACATTCCCCTATACTTCCCTCCATTCATTTTAAGATTTGTACTAGATTTCTGCCCTGGGGAAAATACTCTGGCTATCCAATTAGTCTATGCCTCTTATCATGGCCCAAATATCTCCATTAAACCTCCTCCCCCCACCTAAAATGTGTGTCTTCTAGTACTTGACTTTTCTACATTGGGGGAGAAAAAGATTCTGACTAACCTAAATGTCAACCTTTAGAATTTTATAAACATCTATCTAGTCTCCCCTCGGCCTCCACACTCCAGAGAAATTTGCTGGAGCACAGAGGCTTCTAAGAATGGCTGGGATAGGGGAGCTTATAGAAATGGAGAGGGCTGATCAATGAAAAGATTTAAGACAGGGATGAGAACTATAAAAGCAAGATGTTTTTAAAATGGGTATCAATGTAGGTTACTAAGCACAACGGTAATGAAGCTCAAAGTAAATTTATTATCAAAGTACATATATGTCACCATATACAACACCGATATTCATTTTCTTGTGGGCATTCTCATTAAATCGAAACTAAAATAATAACCATAATGGAATCAATAAAGGGCTGCACCAACTTGGGCGTTCAACCGGGACATTTGAAAACTACAGGCCTTTATTTCAAATTCTGTCTATAAAAGCCCTCATCAGATAGACAGGGTAGTGAAGAAGGCATTTGGTAGGCAGGTCTTCAGTCAGAGCATTGGTATTGGTTGATTCATGTACCAAGATAGTACTAGGAAAGCTTGTCTTGCAAACTGACCAAATCATCAGACAGTGCATTGAGAAAGAATAAGCTTAAACAATGCAGAATGAAGTGTAAAAGCTACTGAAAAACTGCAGTGCAGGTAAACGATGAAGTGCAAGATCATACTGAGGTAGATTGTCGCTGTGCATTTAATATTTCAGTAATGTTTGAGTAATATGAGAGGAGATGAGAGGAGACATGATAGAGGTGTACAAGATATTAAGAGGAATAGATAGAATGGATAGCCAGTGCCTCTTTCCCCAGGACACCAGTGCTCAATACAAGAGGACATGGCTTTAAGGTAAGGGGAGGGAAGTTCAAGGGGATATTAGAGGAAGGTTTTTCACTCAGAGAGTGGTTGGTACGTGGAATGCACTGCCTGAGTCAGTGGTGGAGGCAGATACACTAGTGAAGTTTAAGAGATGACTAGGCAGGTATATGGAGGAATTTAAGGTGGGGGGTTATATGGGAGGCAGGGTTTGAGGGTCAGCACAACATTGTGGGCTGAAGGGCCTGTAATGTGCTGTACTATTCTATGTTCTATGTTCTAATATTGTACATATATTGTTGTTTAAACATTATTAGTTTAAATAAATCATTATGGGTCATATGTAAAAAAAATGTCAATTGCATTCATCATCACACTACCATGTGATATGGGCACACCTCTATTAGAGTAAACATGAAGTTAGACCCATATTTCAGACTCCTGAGTCTTCCTTTGAATCAGTTTAATGTTTTGAAGACACAAATCATAACAACTGTGAGTCCAAGAATCCATTTTATTGTACAAGAGGTCCAACCTAGAGTCTGTTAATGGTGGGATAGAAACCATCCTTGAAATCTCACTTTCAAGATTTTGTATTTTCTGCCCACTGGGAGAAGGGAAAAGGGAAGATGTCGGGGTGGTTGGGGTCTTTGATTATGCCACTTGCTTTACTGAAGAAGTGTGACGTATAGACAGAGTCCACAGAGGGGAGGTTAGTTCCTGTGATGTGCAGAGCTGCGTCCACAACTCTCTGCAGTTTCTTGCTATAGGACCTGGGGTGTTATATTGCAGTTGTACCAGACATTGATGAGACTGCACTTGGAGAATCATGTACAGTTTTGTTCACCCTGTTACAGGGAAGACATTATTAACAGGAATGAGGGCAGTAATTTACAAGGATGCCTGACGACACCTGAAGGACTGAGCTATGAGGAGAGGTTGGAATCTTTTCCACTGGAGTGTAGGAGAATGAAGGGTGACCTTATAGAGGTGTATTAAATCATGAGTGGTATAGCAAGGGTAAATGCACGCAGTCTTTTACCCAGTGTAGGGAGGAATAAAAACTAAAGGGCATAGGTTTAAGGTGAGAGGTGAAGGATTTAAAGGGACATGGGGCAACCTCTTCAGGCAGAGGTAGTGCCTACATGGAACTATCTGTCAAAGAAAGTAAATGAGGCCAGGACCGTAACAACATTTAAAATAACATTGGGTTAAACACATGGATAGGAGGGATTTAGTGGGATATGGGCCACTAAATTCTTGATTGGTTAGGGCATGAGGTATACAGGGAGAAGGTAGGAGGTTGGGGCTGAGAGAGAAAATGTCATGATGAAATGGCGGAGCAGACTCAATGGGGCAAATGGCCTAATTCTGCTCCTTTACCTTATGATCATATGGGCTTATGGGCCAATCTGATTGATTTGGTGGGCACCATGGATGAGTTGGTCTGAGGAGCCTGTTTCCATCCTGTATTACTCTATTACTCTACCTCTTTCCAATTTTATTTCTGCTTTGTGAAGAGCAATTGATCTTGCAAGTTAGCTCTTCATTATTTCATTTAAAGACACAACACAGTAACAGGCCATTCCAGCCCAAAGAGCCCATGCTGCCCAGTGACAGCCATGTGACCAATTCACCTACAACTTCTACATCTTTGGAATGTGAGAGGAAACCAGAGCACCCCAAGGAAACACGCTTAGTCTCGGGGTAACGTAAAATTGGCACTGTAAGAGCATTACGCTCACAGCTATGCTACCGTGCCCTCATGGTAGTGAGGCTTCATGAGCTAAGAGTGAAACAATAAAATTAAAGCAGAACTTAAAGGAACAACTGGACAAATTGATGCTGGATCTTGATGAGTGCAGGGAGCAACTTGAACCTGAAGACTATGAGGAAACAAAGCAGCAAACGTTAGAACAGCTGAGGGAATTCAGCATGTCTCTGAAGCACTTAGGTTTGAAATGAAGGATGAGAGAGCTGGGAATGCTTGGGTCAGAGCATACAGATACAATTCAGTTGAAGTCATACATTCTCTTCTTATATTGTAATTTCATTCTAAACTCCCATGTCCACATTTATACATCTCTTCAGCCGTGATGAGGACATAATTATAATGTGACAGGTTTGAATGCGCTGCATCATTATAAACATGGATGCAGTTTAGTGAAGAGTGTTGACAGGAGGTGTGCACTGTCACAAGGTTTTTAATTAATTATATTCTTTATGATGGAACCTAGTTCACTGCATTAGATGGCATTATTTCTGTGGTGCCTATCGTCAGGATTTAATGAGACTGACTACTGAAAGTGATTCTTACACAATTATTATGTGAACTGTCAGAGTTCAGGAATTTGAATGGCAAGTTCATGTCAGATAACGTTTAAATTATGTAGATATAGGGGAAAAATCAATAAAATAATCATCAATATTGAAGCTGTGAGAAAATGAACAATTCATATTTTTTATTACCTTCAGGAATTATAGTGGAGTAAAAGCACCGATTTATAAATTATTCATTTCAATGATTTAATTACAGACCCTGCCAGAGTTGAATAAGATGGGTAAATTACAACTTTCATGACTCTTGTACAGAACTTCACTTATAACGGAAGCTAACTGGATTGATTTTTCATATGATTTTTAAATATCAGAATTTGCACAAAATAATAAAATAAAATTGCTCTATTTATTAAACAACAGATTTATTTTCTTTTTGAGAATGTGCTGATAGGTGAGCTGGCTTTTTAAAAAATACCTAATCCAGCATTTATAGAAAGTTAGAAGCTCCTGATTTTGGAGGTGACTTTTTGGCTGGGTAGGAAGATTGGTTGGCTAACAGGAAACTGTGTGTGGGCATAAATGTGTCTTTTTCAGGTTGGCATGAGTATTGTGCCACATGGATCGGTGCTGTGGCCTCAGCTTGTCACATATCTGAAGTGAGTGGCAAAGATTTGGCAAATGGAGTCTGACAGTGGAACCGCACAAAATGCTGGAGGGACTCAGTAGGTCAGGCAGCACCTACGGAGAGGAATAAAGGGTCAATATTTTGGGCCAGAGGAAAGGCTTTGGGCCAAAATGTTGACTCTTTATTCTTCTCCATAGATGTTGTCTGACCTGCTGAGTTCCTCTAGCATTTTGTGTGTGTTGCTCTGGATTTTCAGCATCTGCAGAACCTCTTGTGCTTGATCATGGAAGTTATGTTTAGTTTTAACAAGAAAAATAAAAAATAAAGAAGCATGTAATCTAAATTGTGAGAGATTGCAAACCTCTGAGATGTCCTGGGTTTTGCTAGTGTATGATTTGGAAAATGATCCAACCAACCCAAATAGTCAAAAAACAAACTGATGGAGGAACTTAACATTTCAGGCACTTATGGTGGAAAGTGGACAGTCAGCATTTCAGGTTGGGATCCGTCATCTGAAGGGGAGAAGATCAATATTAAATAGGTCAGGGAAAGGGATGGGGCAAGAATTTTATTTATTTATTGAGATACATCACAGAATAAGGCCTTCCAACCCTTTGAGCCACACCACCCAGCAACCCCAATTAAACCCTAGCCAAATCATGGGACAATTTACAATGACCAACTAACTACCAACCAGCACACACAAAATGCTGGTGGAACGCAGCAGGCCAGGCAGCATCTATAGGGAGAAGCACTGTCGACGTTTCGGGCCGAGACCCTTCATCAGGACGAACTGACTGACGAAGGGTCTCGGCCTGAAACATTGACGGTGCTTCTCCCTATAGATGCTGCCTGGCCTGTTGCGTTCCACTAGCATTTTGTGTGTATTGTTTGAATTTCCAGCATTTGCAGATTTCCTCGTGTTTGCGTAACTACCAACCAGTACATCTTTGGACTGAGCACCCAAAGGAAACCTATGCAGTCACAGGGAGAATATTCAAGCAGGTTTTGAACCCAGGTCACCGGTATTGTAAAGCGTCGTGCTAACACTATGCTACCATTCAAGGCCATGTGTAGGTACATAACAATTCCAATATTATTCTGCTCATGATGTACCTCCCATGTAAGAGGTGCAGACTAGCTTTAAGAAGCGCAAATAACTAAGTATTGGACCACCCCTACTGTGCAGGCAGCCAATGAAGAGTGTGTGAAGCAGTTGCGGCTCAGAAAAATCATTACCGTAAGCAGAAAGCAGCAGAAAGCTGGCATGAAGCCCAAATTCCACTCAGCATATTAATTGTGTATTGTAATCCCTATGTGTGCTTTAAGGGGCTAACCATTTCATAGACTGTCGTTTCAGAAAAGAACTTGATTAAGTAATTAAACTTGAGGCTGACAGAAGCAATGGTGCATTGTGGTCAGTCTCTAAGGTTCCCTCATTTGTAACAAACGATTGTTGCATTCTGGGAGCATTATCTCAGTCACTGTGACTAAGCATGTACCTGTCAGTAGCTCTGTTCGCACATCCTGTATGTAAGCAGCAGACTATATTAATGGAGACTCCCAGCATCAGCACACTTGGGAATGAATGAAGAACCTTTGTGTCATTAGAACAGCCGAGAGATGTGTTTATACTTGTATAAATGCCACACCACCAGGTTTAGGAACTGTTGTTATCCTACAACCATCAGGCTTATAAACTAGCATGGATAACTTCATTCACCACAACTGTGAACTGACTTGACAACCCACCGACTCACTTCACTTTCAGAGACTCTACAACTCATGTTCTTGGTATTTATTTGTGCAATTTTGCTTCTTTTGCACATTGGTTGTTTGTCAGTCTTTGTTTATGCATAGTTTTTCATAAATTCTGCTGTATTTCTTTATCATATTAACTCTTGGCTGAGAAGAGACTGGGATCCACTCCAATTTGCCTACCAGCACAGCAGGTCCAAAGCAGATGCCATTTCATTGGCTCTTCACTTAACCATGGAACCACCTGGACAGTGAAGATGCATACATCAGGATGCTCTTTAACATATATAACTTGGCATTCAATACTACCATCCCCTCAAAACTAATCAATAAGCTTCAAGACCTTGGTCACAATACTTCCCTGTGCAATTGGATCCTCCATTTCCTCATTTACAGATCCCAGTCAGTCTGGATTGGCAGCAACATCTCCTCCACAATCTCCATCAGCACAGGTGCAGCACAAGGCTGTGTGCTTAGCCCCCTGCTCTATTTGCTTTATACCAAGTAAAAGCTCCAATGCCATATTTATGTTTGCTGACAACACTACTGCCATTGGCCAAATCAAAGGTGGTGATGAATTAGCATATAGGAGGGAGATTGAAAATTTGACTGAGTGGTGCCACAACAATCTCTTACTCAATGTAGGCAGACCAAGGAGCTGAATATTGACTTCAGGAATAAACTGTAGGTTCATAAGCCAGTTCTCATAGGTGGTCAGAGGAGGATAGGGTCAGCAAATATAAGTTCCTCAGTGTTCTCATTTCAGAGGATCGGTCCTGGGCCACGCACGTAAGTGCAATTATGAAGAAAGCCCAGCAGCATCTCTACTTCCTTATAAGTTTGCAAAGATTTGGCATGACATCTAAAACAATGACAAACTTTTATAGATGTGTGGTGGAGAGTATATTGACTTATTATTTCATGGCCTGGTATGGAGGCAGGAACATCCTTGAATGGAAGATCCTATAAAAGGCAGTGGATATGGGCCAGTCTATCATGGAAAAAGCCCTCTCCACCATTGAGCACGCTTACACAAAGCACGTCACAGGAAAGTATCATCCATTATCAAGAACTCCTACAACCCAGGCCTTGCTCTCTTCTTGCTGTGGCCATCAGGAAGAAGGTACAGGGACCCTAGGAGCCTCACCACCGGTTCAGGATCAGTTATTAACCCTCAACGACTGGGATAACTTCACTTGCCCATCACTGAACAGTCCCCACAACCTGTGGACTCACTTTCAAGAACTATTCTGCTCGTGTTCTTGATATTTATTGCTTATTTATTGATTGTTTATTTTTCTTTCCTGTATTTGCAGTTTGTTGTCTTTTGCACATTGGTTGCTTGTCCGACCTGTTGGGCATGGTCTTTCATTGAATCTGCTAACTTTCTTGGATTTATTGAATATGCATGCGAGAAAACAAATCTCAGGGTTGTATATGGTGACATATATGTACTTCGATAATAAATTTACTTTGAACTTCGAACTTGAATTTATTTTCCTGTAAAAGCCTGCAAGAAAATGAACCTCAAGGTTGTATATGGTAAGATACACATACTTTGATAATAAATTTACTTTGATTTCCATAAATACTTAACCTTTCCTTGAAGGGATGAGCACATTATGGCACCAATGGGGAAGATAACTGACCACTAAATTGATAAGGGCAAAAAATGGTGGTCTTGCTGGAAAATGAATAAATATAAACAGGATGCACAGAAATGTACATAAGTCCTTCATTAAACACAAGCTCCTGCATTACTGGACAGTAATTTCTTGCTTGTGTCAATAGACAATAGACAATAGACAATAGGTGCAGAAGTAGACCATTCAGCCCTTCGAGCCTGCACCGCCATTTTGAGATCATGGCTGATCAATTCCTATCAATACCCGGTTCCTGCCTTGTCCCCATATCCCTTGATTCCCCTATCCATAAGATACCTATCTAGCTCCTTCTTGAAAGCATCCAGAGAATTGGCCTCCACTGCCTTCCGAGGCAGTGCATTCCAGACCCCCACAACTCTCTGGGAGAAGAAGTTTTTCCTTAACTCTGTCCTAAATGACCTACCCCTTATTCTCAAACCATGCCCTCTGGTACTGGACTCTCCCAGCATCTGGAACATATTTCCTGCCTCTCATCTCACAGTTCACTAGTAAAGGGATAATAGCAGGAAAACTAACCATTTGTTAATTTGGAAGGTGGCTATTTTGGAAGAAAGAAGAAATTCAAGTACTTGATATTATTTTGAGAGAAAGGAAACTAATCATCCTGAATTAACAGAAAAAGTCTGAGGAAATAGCCTTCTGCTTTTCTGTTCTCGTTTGAAAGTTCATTTCATCTGGATGTCAACAAGACAAAGGAGATGATTATCAACTTTGGGAGAACTTGTCTCACTCACACCTACCCCATTTAACATCAGTGGCACAGCAATGGACTGCAAGCAGTTTTAAACTCCTGGGAGTGCACATCAGACACAAACTCTAATGGTCCCAGAACACATCCTATAGAGTGAAGAAAACTCACCAACACCTTTGTTTTCCGAGGAGGCTGAAGAGAGCTGGACTTTGTACATCCATACTCATGTCATTCTACAGATGCACGGTAGAGAGCATCCTAACAAATTGCACACTGCTTGGTATGGAAACTGCACTGTGGTGGACAGGAACGCTCTACAACAGGTAGTCAAAACTGTCCAATGCATCTGTGCCCATGACAGAAAATGAAGGACCCCACCCACCCTGCTCATGGACTGTTTGTCCCACTCCCATCAGGGAGGAGGCTATATAGTATCCACAATAGGGCCACCAGACTTAAAAACACTTACATTCCCCAAGCACTAAGACTGATCAACACCTCCACCCACAATTTCCACCACCTGTCAGTCATCTAACGTAAAGCCCAGCAACACTTCATGGATATACAATCAATCTTTGTACATAAGCTATCTCATATTTGTATTTATTGGGTGTGTTATTATTATTATTATTGTGTTCTTTATCTTTTGTGTTTTTTTGTGCTGCATTGGATTTAGAACAACAATTATTTTGTCCTCCTTACACTTGTGTACAGGAAATGACATTAAACAACCTTGAATGAAGATCTCAGGTAGAATATTCAATTCATTTATGTGTCTTTGAAGCTAATGGTGGGAGTTACATTGTAAATCATGTTCCTGACTCCTGTACTCTCCTACTACAGTGAAGAAGATTGAAGAAGAAGGTGCCTTAGAACTTGTCGCTGAGATTGACAATACCTTCTCAATGAAGAATGTTTGAAGAAAGTGCACTGGTTGCACAGAACTTATCAGAAGGAGCAATTAGAAGTGGCATCTTTGCCATGGACTATCCCAAGCCCAGCTGCAAAAGGAGGGGGGTTGAGCATGGGGCTAGTAACCCTATCCTGCAAAAACCCAGTGCTACAGAAATGCCAACAGAAGTTCCAAAGACTTCATTCCTGGGAGAAGAAGGATCATGAAGAAGATGGGCTACACCTGGGGATAACTTGAAAAAGTGGCTCAGGACAGAGGACTCTGCTGAGCTACTGTTGGCAGCCAGTGCCCCATTAGGAGTGATGGGCATAAGAAGAACAAGAAGTGAAAGTGGAAGAACGTGCACGGCGTGATACTTCCAGGTGCATGTTTATTATTAGCCACAAGATAACACTGCAGCTCTATAAAACCCTGGTTAGACTTGGAGTATTGTGTTCAGCTCTGGTCGCATCACTATAGGAAGAATGTGGTAGCTTTAGAAAGGGTACAGAGGATATTCACCAGGATAATACCTGGATTAGAAAGCATGTGTTATGAGGATAGGTTGAGTGACCTAGGGTTTTTCTTTTTGGAGAGAAGGATGAGAGGTGACCTGATAAGAGGAACAGATCAAGTGGATAGTCAGAGACTTTTCCCTGGGCTGAAATAGCTAATATGAGAGGCCGTAATTTTAAAGTGACTGGAGAAAAGTCTAAGAGGATATCAGAAGTATATCACAGAGTGCTGGTTGCGTGAAACGCGCAGCCAGGTGTGGTGGTAGAGGCAGATATATTGGAGGCTTTCAAGAAACTCTTAGATAGGCACAAGAATGACACAAAGGTTGTGGGTGTTGTGGATAGTCTGGAAGGCTGTCAGAGGTTACAATGCAACATCAATAGGATGCAGAACTGGGCTGAGAAGTGGCAGATGGAGTCCAACCCAGTGTGAAGTGGTTCATTTCAGTAGGTCAAATTTGAAGACACAATATTAATGGTAAGACTCTTGGCTGTGTAGAGGATTGGTGAGATCTTGGAGTTTGTGTCCATAGGACACTAAAAGCTGCTGTGCAGGTTGACAGTGGTGTTCAGAAGGTGTATGGTGTGTTGGCTTTCATCAACCATGGGATCGAGTTCAAGAGCCATGAGGTAATGTTACAGCTATATAAGCCCTTGGACTCCACTTGGAGTACTGTGTTCAGTTCTGGTCACCTCACTACGGGAAGGATGTGGATACTGTAGAGAGAGTGCAGTGGAGATTTACAAGGATGTTGCCTTATGAGAATAGGTTGAGTGAACTTGGCCTTTTCTCCTTGGAGCAACAGATGATGAGAGGTGACCTGATAGAGGTGTATAAGATGATGAAAGGCATTGAACGTGTGGATAGCCAGAGGCTTTTTCCCAGGGCTGAAATGGCTAACATGAGGATGCTTGGAAGCAGGTACAAGAGGGATGTCAGAGGTAAGCTTTTCACACAGAGTGGTGGGTACATGGAATGCACTGCCAGTGAAGGTGGTAGAGGTGGATACAATAGGGTCTTTTAAGAGACTCTTAGATAGGTACACGGAGCTTGGTAAAATAGAGGGCTATGTGGTAAGGAAATGCTAGGCATTTTCTAGAGTACGTTGCATGGTTGGCACAACATTGTGGGCCAGTACTGGACTGGAGCCTATCAGCTGTGAGGAGAGGATGGACAAACGTAGATTATTTCCACTGGAGCATCAGAGAATGAGGGGTGACCTGGTGTAATATTATGAGAGGCATAGATCAGGTGGAGAGTCAGCTATTTTAAAAAGAGTGGAAGTGCCAAATGCTAGAGGGCATAGTTTTAAGGTGGGGGGGGGGGCAAGAAGGAAATTTGTCAGGCAAGTTTAGGCATAGAGAGTGGTAGTTGCTTGAAGAGTACAGCCAGGGAGATACAATAGCAGTGTTTGAGAGGAATTTCGATAGACAATTGAACAGCAGGGAACAAAAGAACAGATGGGATGGGATTAGATTGGCATCATAATCGATGCTCATGTGATGGGCTGAGTAGCGTTTCCTGTGCTACATTGTTCTATGTTCTTTCTCTATTCACTATAGTGCCATGTGAGAACTTTTCAGAAATACTTAATACTACAGAAGGGCGAAAAGTTCTGCAGTTACTGGAAATCCAAAGCAACACACGCAAAGCAACACAACAAACACACACAAGTTTGCTGATGATACTAAGCTGGGTGGCAGTGTGACATGTGATGAGGATGTTAGGAGAATTCAGGGTGACTTGGATAGGCTGGGTGAGTGGGCAGATACTTGGCAGATGACGTTTAATGTGAATAAGTGTGACGTTATCCACTTTGGGAGTAAGAACAGGAAGGCAGATTATTATCTGAACGGTGTAAAGTTAGGTAAGGGAGAAATACAAAGAGATCTAGGAGTCCTTGTTCATCAGTCACTGAAGGTGAATGAGCAAGTACAGCAGGCAGTGAAGAAGGCTAATGGAGTGTTGGCCTTTATTACAAAGGGAATTGAGTACAAGAGCAAGGAAATCCTCTTGCATTTGTACAGGGCCCTGGTGAGACCACACCTGGAGTACTGTGTACAGTTTTGGTCTCCAGGGTTAAGGAAGGACATCCTGGCTGTAGAGGAAGTGCAGCGTAGATTCACAAGGTTAATTCCTGGGATGTCAGGACTGTCTTACGCAGAGAGGTTAGAGAGACTGGGCTTGTACACACTGGAATTAAGGAGATTGAGAGGGGATCTGATTGAAACATATAAGATTATTAAGGGATTGGACAAGATAGAGGCAGGAAATATGTTCCAGATGCTGGGAGAGTCCAGTACCAGAGGGCATGGTTTGAGAATAAGGGGTAGGTCATTTAGGACAGAGTTAAGGAAAACAACTTCTCCCAGAGAGTTGTGGGGGTCTGGAATGCACTGCCTCGGAAGGCAGTGGAGGCCAATTCTCTGGATGCTTTCAAGAAGGAGCTAAATAGGTATCTTATGGATAGGGGTATCAAGGGATATGGGGACAAGGCAGGAACCGGGTATTGATAGTAGATGATCAGCCATGATCTCAAAATGGCGGTGCAGGCTTGAAGGGCCGAATGGTCTACTTCTGCACCTATTGTCTATTGTCTATTGTCTAAAATGCTGGAGAAACTCAGAAGGCCAGGCAGCATCTGTGGAAAAGAGTAAACAGTCAACGTTTCAGGCTGAAACCCTTCATCAGGACTGAGAGGGAAGAGGGGAAATGCGTGAATTAAAAAGGTGGGGCGAGGGGAAAGAGGCTAGCTGGATGCTGATAGGTTTAGCCAGTTGGGTGGCAAAGTTCGAGGACTGGAGAAAAAAGAATCTGATAGGGGATGATAGTGGATCATAGGAGAAAGGGAAGGAGGAGGGAAACTGGGGGAAGTAATAGGCAGGTGAGAAGAAGTAAAAGAACAGAGTGGAGAATAGAGGAAGGGGAGAAGGGAAATTCTGTTCACTGGACTGGAAAGAGAAATCAATACTCATACCATCAGGTTGGAGGGTATCCAGACAGAATATAAGGTGTTGTTCCTCCACCTTGAGGATGGCCTCATCTTGGCACAACACATTGTGGCATCTCCCCTCTTCCCTCTCGGTCCTGAAGAATGGTCTTGGCTGGAAATGTCAAATGTTCACTCTTTTTCGTAGATGCTGCCTGACCTGCCGAGTTCCTCTAGCATCTTGTATGTGATAATACAGAAGGAATGTCTAAGCCAGCTGTACAAAACAAATGGGGAGAGAACAGCCTTCTCTTATATACTGAGAGATGCCCATGATATCCTTAGAAGTCCCCTTGCAGTCACTGGTGATGCTGTCTTGATAGACTAAGTAATTGCCTGGATTTCTGTCACTGTTTAAAATCTGGAACATCTCTGACTCTTTCTAATTCTCTTGCATAAGATCATTGACCTAAAATGAGAGCATAACAGTGTTCATGACTTACACTGTTGACAAGAATCAATGAAATGCATTGCTTTTAACTGCAAAATTTACACCATAAGACCATAATCTATAGGAGCAGAATTAGGCCATTTGGCCCATCAAGTCTGCCCTACCATTTCCCCTCAGCCCCAATCTCCTTCCTTCTCCCTGTATCCCTTCATGCCCTGACCAATCAAGAGTCTATCAACCTCTGCCTTAAATATACATAAAGACTTGGCCTCCACAGCTACACCCAAGGTTCAGAGCAAAAAATCAAACTAAACCAGACAAAAACACTTCATCTTTTTTATATCACAAAAGCATCCTCTTTAAGATGGGGAAGGAGTAAAGACTCACTGGCTGTAGATTTAATCTCAGATTAACCCTGACAAATTCAAATGCCCTAGCATTTCATCTAACTCCACCTTGTTGGTGAAGAACAGTTAAAGTAGCCAATATAATCAAAGGCATCTCCCACCCTGGACATTCTCTCCCCCCCCCCCCACCACCCACTGGGCAAAAGATACAAATATCTGAAAGCACATATCACCAGGCTGAAGGTCAAGAGTTCAAAGTTCAAAGTACATTTATTATCAAAGTGCGTGTATTTTATTCAGCTTGGAGATTGACCTCCTTACAGGCTGCCACAAAACAAAGAAACACAACAGAACCCATTGAAACAAAAGAAGACCGTTGCACATCTAATATGCAGAGAGAAAAAATAAACAAATTGTGCAAAACAATGAAAGTAAGTAAATAGCATTCGGAACGGAAGTTCACAGAAGTGAGTCCGCACTGTGATAGTTGCAAGCCACAGCCTCAGTTCAGTGCAGAGAGCTGAAGTTCAATGTAGAGACGAGCAAACTTTGTGGAGCAGGGAGCTGAACCAGCCCATCCCTCACCTCCAGCCCCGACACCCAAACATTTTCAATCTGGCCCAGCGCTTAAGTCGTCCGAACCTCGAGTCTTATCATACAAGTTATTTCACTGTTACAAAATAATTAAACGGAGCTCTTCCAACATAAGATGGACCCTTGACTTCATATCATAGCCTTGCACCTTGTTGCCTACCTCACGACACTTTCTCTGTAACTGTAACACTTTATTCTGCATTCTATTGTGCTAATGATGTAAACTGGTTTCTTATTGTCACATATACTGAGGTACAGTGAAAAACTTGTCTTGCATACCATCCATATAGATGAACTGATTACAACAATGCATTGAGAAAGTACAAGATAAAGCAATAACAGAGTGCAGAAGAGAGGAAGTCTGGAGTGGGTGGAGTCTTTGATTGTGCTGGCTGTTTTGCCAAGGCAGCCAGAAATGAAGACAAAATCCATGGAGGGGCGGCAGTGCCCATGATTCTCCTTGCAATCATGGCTGGAGCAGTTGCCATAGCAAGCTCTGATACATCTGGATAGGATACTTTCTATGGTAATCAATAAAAAACTGATGAGGGTGAAAGCAAATACGCCAAATTTCTTTAGCCTCCTGGGGGATTAGAGACGCTTTTTAGCCATGACATTGACATGGTTGGACCAGAACAGGCTATTGGTGATGTTCACACCTAGGAAGCTGAAACTCTCAACGGTCTCGACCTCAGCATCATCGATATAAGTAGGAACACGTGTACTGTCCTCCTCCCCCTTCCTGAATTCAATGACCAGCTCTTCTGTTTTGCTGACATTGAGAGAAAGATTGTTGTCATGACACCATGTCACTAGGCTCTCTATCTCCTTCCCGTACTCCGATCCATTGCTATTCCCACCATGGTAATGCCATGTACTGATATGCTGAAATGACCTGCTTTGGATAGCCTGAAAGTTCTTCACCACCCTGCAGCTTGCTACATGTGACAATAATAAACCAACTCACCAATTTCTTTGATGGGGAAATACTGTTGACATTTGCACAAGGATGAAATACTATTGTTGGTTACAGTTTATTTTCACCATCTCCAGAGGGACCGCAACAGTTCAAGAAAGTTGCTTATTACCATTTTCTCCTGGACAATTAAGGATGGACAATAAATTTTGGCCTTGGCAGCAATGCCTACATTCTGTAAACTAATAAATAAAATTATACCTTTGACTAAAGAGAATGAAAGAATGGAATATTAAGTTATAAAAAGCTTCTACCTTGATTAAATCATATATGGAATTCTGTGCACCCTTCTCATGAGCATATTATGAAGTGAAGGTACAAGATGGAGTGAGTGAGGCCTCTGTCGTCAGGACCAACCATGGATACTACATCCTAGCTGTCTAGATAAGCAAGCCAGGGCAGTACAATATGGAGAACAAGTTGTTGCCCATGTAGCAAACTCATCCTTTCCACACCTCTGATGAACCCAAAGGAATGGCAGAGACAGATACAGTTTGGCACTAGAAGTGTCGCAAGAGTTGCCAGTCAGTGTTGAACTTAACATCGGACTGCCTTAAGGACTCCAGCTCTGGACTTTTCCCTCAGGGTTTACTCCCAAAGCCTTCCCGTGAGAGGGTATAATCACAAGGCAGTAGAGGTTTGAGATTAGAATTTTTCTTCTCCTAGATTACCTTGCAACCATGGCTGATGAGCCTATATTCCAGAAGCAATTGGGTTTATGGCACCAGTAAAGTGAGTAATTGGTTTTACGGCACCCCTTCTCCTATCAGTAGAAATGGTTCAGCTGGGCGTAGCAGCTAAGCCACATGTAAAGGCCAGGGGCTGGACATGGTTTCCAGAGGTTATTTGAGACACACACCATTGGAAGCATTTAATAGGTAGTGAGAGCTTGTCCCCATTACCAGCCCCTGCTATAACAACCTTAAGGAACAAGATGGACTAGGAGCAAGGATAGTATACCGTAAGTTAGACTGCAACAGTCAGGGCATTGAGTACGGAATTTGGGATGTTACAGTATGTTGCCATTGGATAAGACCTTGGTGACGTTACGGAATATTGTGCTCAGGTTTGATTACCATGCTATAGGAAAGTTGCATTAAGTTGGAAAAAATGCAGGAAAATTTATTAGGATGCTACCAGGATTCAAAGGTTATAGAAAAAGATTCAGCAGGCTAGCACATTATTAATTGGAATGTAGGAGTCTAAGGAGTGACCTTATAGAAGAGTATAAAATCATGAGGAACATAGATATAGTGAATGCACAGTCTTTTTCCCAAGGTTGGGAAATCAAGAACTCAAGGGCATACAGCAGGTTATTTAAGTTTTATTCCTTTACTATTAATAAAAGTATAACAGACAGATTGAATTACATGAAGCATTTCAGAAAACATGTTCAAAAATTATTAATACAGTATTAATCTTTTAAAAAGCCTACAGAAAAATACAATAATTTCTAAATAGCATTGTTATTGTACCTCATATATAATAAAAGAAATGGGAATGTGAAATTATAATCTTTGGAGCATATTCATCAAAGATCAAGGAAAGGAAAGTAAACACACTTTACCCTCAGTGCGACTTCTGTTGCTGCACTAACGATGACGAATATTTTATATCCGACTTGTAGCTAGATGTTTTTAGAACTATGCTCATAGCACTAACTTCAGCAGTCTACTATAATTAGACTTGACCAAGTTCATAACTGAAAACAATAACTCAATGAAAATGTCAGGGAAAATACTGTTAATATTACCATTGCAAAAAAGTTCAGACAGTTAAAAGTTTCAGGAATGGAATTCTAGAGTTTTAGAATCTTATTGTCTGGATTTTTATGCTTTGGTCCAGTCACTAACTGACTGCTTTCAATATTTTCAAGTTCAGCTCTTAAGTCGAACAGTTTTTGCTTACAAGTTGAGCAGTTTCATAAGTCAATCAAGTTAAATAACATACTGTTACTAATATAAGTAAAATCTGTTTGTGAAAAAATATTTATGGAAGCACTAAACTACATATATTGTTTACCAATACTATAACCAAAAATCCAGTGTTCACTCACAAATGACAGAAGAAAAATTAGAGCAGAGTAAAGCTAATGCCAACTGACGCAACCGTTTACTATTTAAATACTGATGTGTACACCAGGTCTGTGAGGATTTCAAAACACATTATCCAACATCATATGTTCTCACAACCATCTAGCTGGCACCAAACCAGTATGAGATGTTTCCTGTGAGAACATCTCACTGCTCTCAGGTTGTAAAATATAATTTGTTGCTTCATTTGGCAGTAAAGATAATGGTTATATATCTTTCATTTATGGGTGGGGTTTAAAGAATCAAGGGGCAGCACTGTGTATGCCATTTGTCAACAATCTTTTTTGCTTGTGCCATCTTGGGCACAGGTGTCACAGGTTTGCCACCCGTGGGATAGAGGGTTACCCAGTTAAAATGTTACAGGGGAGGTGAAGACTCAAAGGGGGCCCAGGTGTTAGCTCGCATGGTTTGGTCTGAGTGGCCTTTTTCTACATTGTACCTGTTATGTATTGTAACTTTAAAGCAGTAAGCTAATTCAAAGGAAGACACAGGAGTCTGAAATTTGAGTCTAACTTTGTGTTTACTTTAAGCAAGGGAAGCACGTATCATACGGTAGCGTGATGACATAGGCAATTCATGTATTTATATATATAACTCATGATGAATTATTTAAATTAATAAGAATGCTTAATCAAGCAATATATATATATATATATACACACACAAGATTACTCAAATTTTACTAAAGTATTAGCTAAACAACAGTATCTTCTATATAACTTACTCACAGCAGCAGGATTTACTCTTATGAATCTGCTCATTTAAACTCCTTTTAATGAGAACACCACAACACATGGTACATTAAATATTCCCAATAGCCACTCTCGAACATACAAAGCAAATCCTTTTCACCAATTCTTTTCTGATAGATTGGCATATTGAAATTATTCTTCATTTCATCATCATTCATGTTGGATATTTAATTTGATTTCCTCTTGATAAGTTAGAAAAGGTGTCCATTAAATAGTGAAAATGTGAGATAGTTTCAAGTTATCCCATTCTGTTATCTATTAGCTGTGATTTAGGACATTATCTCTACTAAATTTATCACTGCCATTTAAGTTTAGCCATGCATATATTTCAATTGACTGAAAATGTAAGTCTAGAGATTTATTAGAAAATAGAGGGAAAGGATAAGATCCTAAAAAAGACACAATGTGATTTATGTGCAGGATTAATTACATGTCTTTTCAAAGAGTAAAATGGTTTTAATATGATGCATGACAACTAATTTATTGTGTATTAGATTGCAAATTTGCATTGTTATCTGCCATTATGATTTTTTGTCAAATCCATGTTTTTTAATAAGAGAGTATGAAAAAGCTTAAATTTTCAGAGTTCTTTACACTGTTGTGGATAATTAGGTTTTAAAACAATCTAACAACCTTCATGATCATTTTTAAAATGGCAAACCACAAATTACAGGATTTATCAAATTTATGGCTGTGATTACTGGAGCTCTAATCTAGCACTTATACCAATGCATTATGGCTATACATTTCAGGCTGCGGAAAGAGTCAGGCTTTTTAAAGAGTTATAGTTTTGAATTGTTAGCCCATCTTGATTAAAGATTAACACACTCACATGAACATGAGTCCCAGTGAAGGACCTCGGCAGAAACATCGAATGTTTATTTCCCTCCATAGATGCTGTCTCATTTGCTGAGTTCCTCCTGAACTCTATGCGTGTTGCTGCAGATTTCTAGTACCTGCAGAATCTCTCATGCTTAACTTTCACATGAAGTTCCTTTGTTAAGCTTTTTAAGAACAACTAGCTAATTTTAAAAATCGCCTTTTAAATTAGTGTAGGAATCGCACATAGAACCAACAATTTTGTGTGTGTATATGAGAGCACAGGATCACACCATCATATAAAGGATGCTAAAAAATTATTTGCAGTCACTGGAAAGATGTTAGATATTTATACCAATGAATATCAATCCTGCCACTTTACCTTTCCTTTGTTATCCCCCAGAGATACAAAGAGTTCTTCCTTGTGAAACTTAACACTTCTTCAAATCTAGTATACTGCATTCTGTGTGTACAATACACTGCAGAAGCCAAATGCAGAGTGGGTGACCACATTGTGTAGTGTCTCCATTTAATCTGCAAGGGCACCCAAAGCTTCTCGTTTCCTGCCCCACTCTCACTGTCATCTCTCTTATCTTCAAATACTTGTTCCAATGACATTTTCCAGCTACATGAGTTGCATTCTATGGATTTAAATTGAACTAAACAATCTTAGGTAACTATTCTTACATTCAGTGGCACTTTATTATGTACCTCCTGTAGAAAATAAAGTGGCCATTGAGTGTATGTTCATGGTCTTCTGCTGCTGTAGCCCATCCACTTTAATGTTCAACATGTTGTGCATCCAGAGATGCTCTTCTGCACACCATTGTTGTAATGCGTGATTATTTGAGTTACTGTCACCTTCCTGTCAGCTTGAACCAGTTTGGCCATTCTCCTCTGACTCCTTTCATTAACAAGGCAATTTTTGCCTGCAGAACTGCCACTCACTGGCTATTATGTGCTTATCTCACTATTCTCTGGAAACTCTAGAGACTGTTATACGTCAAAATCCCAGGAGATCAGCAGTTTCTGAGATACTCAAACCACCCCATCTGGCACCAACAATCATTCCGTGGTCAATATCACTTAGGTTGCATTTCTTCCCCATTCTAATGTTGGATCTGAACAACAACTAAACCCCTTGACCATTTCAGCATGCTTTTATGCATTGAGTTGCTGCAACTTGATTTACTGATTAGGTATTTGCATTAACAAGCAGGTGTACAGGTGTACCTAATAAAGTGGCCACAGAGTGTATTTTCCACTCTATCTACACATGTGGATGTCCCTCTTCAGAAATGTCTATCTTTTTAAAAATTTTCTGTCTCTAGCTGCAGTTTACAAGTAATTTCTGCCTTGACAACATAGGCTTGTGCTGTATCCCTCTGTTCTCTTCCCTCACTGCAGCTTAAAGCTCTCTTGCTTTCTCTCTTTTCTAGTTCTAATGGAAGGTCTTTGACATGAAATAACAATTCCTCTCCTCACTGAAGCTGCTTCGCCTACTGAGTGCTTCTAACATTTACTTGTTCCTGTTACGGATTTCCAAAATCTTCACTTCTTGCTCTAATTTATATGGATTTTATATCAGTTTTAGAACATAGAACAGTACAGTGAAGGAACAGGCCCCTCATTCCACAATGCTAGTACTGTAATTAAAAACCTAACTACACAGAACCCTTCTGCCTGCTCAATGTCTATATTCCGCCAGTCTCTGGGCATTCATGTGCGTACCTAGAACATAGAGCATACAGCATAGTACATGCCCTTTGGACCACAATGTTGTGCTGACTTTTTAGCCTACTCCAACATAAATCTAACCCTTCTCTCCCACATAGCCCTCCATTTTTCTTTCATCCATGAGCCAGTCTAAGGGTCTCTTAAATATCCCTAATGTATCTGTCTCTGCACCACCCCTGTTAGGGCATTCCACGCACTCAGCACTCCCTGTGTAAAAAAGAAACTTATCTTTGACATAACACCTCCTTATACTTTCCTCCAATCACTCAAAATTATGTCCTTTTGTATTAGCTATTTCTTCTTTGGGAAAAAGGCACTGGCTGTCCACTCTACCTATATCATCTAATAGCCTCTTAAACAACTCTATTGTATTTGTCTCCAGGCACCCACTACTCCCTGTGCTATAATAGTTTTATAATATGAGGTGAATTACAGAAGTTCATCCTTTGGAAGTATATGAAAGAGAATGCAATGATTAGCAAACACCTTTTAATAGCTGAAGAAAAGACACAAGACACTCTAAATGCAGCACTCATTTTCTTTTTAGGAGTAATCTTTGTTGACAGATTATGATTTCATTTAACATGCCCTGACCAGTTCCTTGTTGGCACTTTTCTAGCTAGTTTTTTCTCTTCCGACTTGACCTGTTTTTATTTCCTCAGCAGTGTTTCAGTCCCAGTTTAGCAACCCACTAATCACAGCCACAGATTCAATTATTCTGGCTGATGAATAGAAGATTCAACCCATTCAGGTGTAAGAAAAGTGCTAACCTTGAAGTTTAATATTAAAAGCATAACAAAGTAAATATTTTTAAAGTAGTCTTCCAACACAAAGTCCATCTTCTACAGTCATCCCTCTCACTTCAAGAGGCACAATTTCAAATGTAAACTTATCTATATCCATCAGGAGCAACAGACTAAATGCTGGAGGAGCTCAGCAGGTATGCAACATCTATGGAATGACAGCAAAATGGACAGTTGACAGTTTGACATGAGACATTTCTTCTGTCTAGATCTGCCTGGAAGGGTTTGACTCAAAACATCAATTGATCATTTCCCCAACTCACTGAATTCCTCCAGCACTTTGTCTGTTACTCAAAATTCCAATACCTGTTGCCTCTTTTGTCTCCTTTCCAACTATTATTGGCGTTTACTAATCATTGCCTTCTCTTACACATACTTCTGAAGAATGAGAATCTGTAATGCTCCCCGCACCATAAAACTATTACAACACACACCATCAAGCCTATAGGTCACAAGCCAGCTGTACTTGTGCCCTTTTCAATACAACCAACAAAGACACACTAAATTAACAATTTGGGCACAACTTGTTAGCAAAACATTCCCTACTGAACAGGGGTTCCCAATTTGGGGTTCATAGCCCCCTTGGTAAAATGGTAGGAGTCCTTGGCATAAAAAAGATTGGGAACCCCTGCTCTAGAAGAAGAAATGTGCAATAAAGCTGGAATAAATTGGGGTAAGAAATGAAGCTGTTGGAAAATCAAAGAAAAAGCAGAAAATGGCGGGTACACTTAGCAGGTGGAGTTGCCTCAGTGGGGGAGAGGAATAGATGTTTCAGCTCAGAGGCCTTTCATCCGAACCAAAAAATAAACATTTATATCGTGTAAAGTAAAATCAGAAAATGCTGGAAATACTCGGCATCTGTGGGAAGAGAAATTGAGTTAATACTTCTGGTCGAAAGCCTTTCATCAGCACTGGAAAGGAGAGAAAAGAAGCTCATTAAGCTTCAGTAGGTTAACACCAGAGTGACTTTGGGGAAACGCTGTAAGCAAGGTTATCTAGTCAATGAGAGAATGGAAGCAGTTGAATGAGAATATAGACAAAAGAAGATAGGTGTTGCACAATGCAGGTCAGTCTGGCATGTCCTCAACTCCCAGAGAAAAAGAAGGGGGAAAAAAACAAGCTGAGCTAACGTGGATGGATTTATTTAGATTCAGATTTAGATGACAACAGATACAGGCAGAGAAGTCCAGTTAGCTGAATATGTAGACTTCAATACAGAGTCCAATGTGACCACTTGGATGAAGAGGTTCTGTTCCTTAAGCTTACATTAAGCCTCATTGTAACAGTGCCGGAGGTCACAGACTGAAAGGTCAGAAAGTGGGATGGGGACTTCAGTTGTCAGACTAACAGGAAGCTCAGGTTTGTCTCCATGGAGTAAACACAGGTGCTCCACAAAGTGAAGATATAAGATGCTGCAACGTTGAGCAAAGAGACTGCTGGAGGAATTGAGCAGGTCAATCTGATGTAGGGTTTCAACCTGAAACCTCGGATATTCCTTACCCCAAACAGAAGATGTTCACTAGGTTTCTTCAGTGGAATATTTTGCTCCATAAAGGGGGTCACCCAATCTGTGTTTGGTTTCTACAATACAGAGGAGATCATACAGTGAACACTGAACGCAGTACATAAGGATCAAAGACGTGTACGTGAATCTTCGCTTCACCCGAACAGCTTGGGTTTCTGGTATATCTGAAGGAATGAAGTGAAAGTACAAATGTTGCATCACCTGCAGTTGAAAGGGAAAAGTGCCTTAAGTAGGGACAGGTTGATGGGATTGGAAGGGAGAACCAATGAGTCACAAAGAGAACAGTCCTTGTGAAATGTTGAGAGGGGAGAAGAGAGAAAAATGTGCCTGGCGGTGGAACCTCTGAAGTAGGTGGAAAATGCAAAGAATGACCTGTTGAGTGCAAAAACTGGTGGGGTGGAAAGTGAGGACTGGGGAAACTCCATCCCTGTTTTGTCCCAGAGGAGAAAATGTGAGTGAAGAAGAATGGGGAATGGATTAGATGTGCTTTTTGTTTACAGTGGTAGAAAGGAATCAGGAGAGACAACATTCCAGAGGCAGCTGAACGAAAAGCTTCATCTTCGGAGCAAATACGGCAGAGACAGAAGTCAAAGTCGAATTTATTATATACACAGGTGCAATGTAAGACTTATTTGCAGCAACATATTAGGCCTGTAGAATAATATAAGCAGCATTCAAAATAAATAAATTATGCATAACGTTTTACAAGAAAGAATTGATTTGAAAAAAAAATCCATTTTAGTGCAAAGTGATCACAGTGATGCAAAACTGTAGTGATCAGAGTTTTGTTGGTTCGTTTAAGAACTGAATGGCTTAAGGAAGGTAACTGTTCTTGAACCTGGTGGCGTAACACTTCAGACTTCTGTACATCTTGTCGGATGGTAATCGCAAAAAGATGGCATGGCCCAGATGGTGGGCATCTTTGATGGTGAATGTTGCCTCCGTGAGGTAGCACCTCCTGTAGATACCATCAGATATGGGGAGAGATACGCCTGTGATGTACTGGGCTGAGTCCACTTCTCTCTGCAGCTTCCTATGTTTCAATGTTCCGCATATTTGTATTGCCATAAACAGTCAATGATGCAATCATTCAGGGTACTTTCAGCAGGACATCTATAGAAGCATGTTTGGTGAGAAATGGGACCTCCTTAACCTCCTGAAAAATACGCTGACGTGCTTCCCTTATGATTGCATCTACATGTTGGGTCCATATGTCCATTCAATATTTTAATACCCAGGAATTTAAAGCTGCTGATTCTCTCCACTGCTGATTCCCAATGTTAATTGGTGTAAGTTCTTCCTTCTTCCCCTTCCTGAATTTAAAAATCTGTTCTTCAGTTTTGCTGATATTAAGCAAGAGGTTGTTATTATGGCACCACTCAACCAGGTGTCCTGTCTCACTCTTTCAAGCTGACGCACTGCCACCTGTGATTCATCTAACAACAGTGATGTCTTTGGTGAATTTGAAGATGCATTGAAGCTGTGCTTAACCACACAGTTATGGGCATAGAGCTGGGGTCTGAGCATGCAGTGCTAAGGTGCATTTGTGTTTGTGCCAGGACGTCTTCTCGTCACCATTTGAAATTCTGCCAACAATAGTTATGTCATTGGTAAATTTACAGGTGGCATTTGAGCTATGCCTAGCCTCACAGTCATGGGTGTAGAGAGAGTGTAGAGTAGTGCATCCTTGAGGTGTGCCCATGTTGACTGTCAGTGAGTGGAGATGTTGTTACCAATCCTCAGTATTTGAGGTCTGCCGATGAGGAAGTCGAGTATCCAGTTGCAGAGGGAGATACAGAGGCCCAGGTCTTGAAGCTTGATGATGAGTTTGGATGGGATGATAGTGTTGAACGCCAAGCTGGAGTTATAGACAATAGGTGCAGAAGTAGACCATTCAGCCCTTCGAGCCTGCACCGCCATTTTGAGATCATGGCTGATCAATTACTATCAATACCCAGTTCCTGCCTTGTCCACATATCCCTTGATTCCCCTATCCATAAGCTACCTATCTAGCTCCTTCTTGAAAGCATCCAGAGAATTGGCCTCCACTACCTTCCGAGGCAGTGCATTCCAGACCCCTACAACTCTCTGGGAGAAGAAGTTTTTCCTTAACTCTGTCCTAAATGACCTACCCCTTATTCTCAAACCATGCCCTCTGGTACTGGACTCTCCCAGCATCTGGAACATATTTCCTGCCTCTATCTTGTCCAATCCCTTAATAATCTTATATGTTTCAATCAGATCCCCTCTCAATCTCCTTAATTCCAGCGTGTACAAGCCCAGTCTCTCTAACCTCTCTGCGTAAGACAGTCCAGACATCCCAGGAATTAATCTTGTGAATCTACGCTGCACTTCCTCTACAGCCAGGATGTCCTTCCTTAACCCTGGAGACCAAAACTGTACACAATACTCCAGGTGTGGTCTCACCAGGGCCCTGTACAAATGCAAGAGGATTTCCTTGCTCTTGTACTCAATTCCCTTTGTAATAAAGGCCAACATTCCATTAGCCTTCTTCATTGCCTGCTGCACTTGCTCATTCACCTTCAGTGACTGATGAACAAGGACTCAGAGATCTCTTTGTATTTCTCCCTTACCCAACTCTACACCGTTCAGATAATAATCTGCCTTCCTGTTCTTACTCCCAAAGTGGATAACCTCACACTTATTCACATTAAACGTCATCTGCCAAGTATCTGCCCACTCACCCAGCCTATCCAAGTCACCCTGAATTCTCCTAACATCCTCATCACATGTCACACTGCCACCCAAACAGCAGCCTGACATACGAGCTCCTGTTGTCCAGATGATCCAGAGCAGAACGAAGGGTCAGAGAAATCACATCTGCTGTTGACCTGTTGTGACAGTAGACAAACTGGAGCAGATCCAGGTCATCTTTGAGGCCGGAGTTGATTCACGCCATAATCAACCTCCAAAAGCACTTCAGTATGTAAGCACTAGAGGATAGTAGTCATTGAGACAGGTCACCACACTCTTTTTGCCGCTGATACAATAAGTGCCTTTTTGAAGCAGGTGGGTACCTCAGATCATTGAAGCAAAAGGTTGAATATGTCCATAAACACTGCAGCCAGTTAGTACTTACTGATCTTCAGCACTCGACCAGGTACGCTATCTGGACCAGGTGCCTTTTGTGGATTCACCCTCTTAAAGGATGCCTAAACGTCAGCTACAGAGACTGAACTTACAGGGTCACCTGGAGATGTGGGGGCTTGTGCAGGTGTGTCATAGTTCTCCCTGTCTGAGTGTACGTAAAAGCATTGAACTTGTCCAGGAGCGATGAGTTGTTTTCACTTAGATTAACTGATCTCACCTTGTAGGAAGTCACATTGTGCAAACCCTGCCACTGCTGTCCGGTGTCCGTTTATAATTCCAGTTTAGTCTGAAGTTGCCTCTTTGCATTTGCAGTGGCTTTCCAAAGACTGTACTTCAGTCTTTGTCTTTATGCAAAGGGAAGAAATATATCTTGGTAACTGGATTTACCAAAGTGTGGACGAGGGATAGAACAGTAGGCATTCCTGATGGTGGTACAGCAGTGTTGAAGTGTTGAATCGTCTGGTATTGCAGGTGATGTGCTGATAGAAGTTAGGCAGAGACTTCTTCAAGTTAGCTTGAAAATAGAAGCATGTTAGAACTAACCTAACTAGATTACAGGAGGTAGGGCTGAGACATAGAGCAGCGGAGATAGCTGTCGGTGTTGTAATGGATGTCAGTAGCTTCTGAAATGGGCACACAGAGATTCAGAAAAAGAATGGAAGAGTCAGAGTGGAGGACTTGCCTAGCCTGATGTGTCGATATGTCTTCCTGTCCTGCATTTTACAGCTCCTACATTCTTTAATTTACTGTATGTTCTCACTCTCTATTTGCCCTTATTCACCTGCTGCCAGATAAACGTTTACAGTTTACCTCAGTTTTACCCTTTCAGTAACACACATCCCCCCCCCATCTGTCCTGCAGCTGAACAAACTTGTTTTATCTTCAGCCCAGTTCTTACAAAAGGTCTCCACCCTGAATCGTTGACTCAATTCCTCTTCCCTCAGATGTGTCTGCACCTTAGGGTGATGAATCTGTGGAATTCATCACCACAGGCAGCTGTGGAGGCCATTTAAAGCAGAAGTTGATTGGTTCTTGATTTTTCAGGGTGTCATAAGCTACGGGGAGAAGGCAAGAGAATGGGGGTGAGAGGGATAATAGATCAACCTTGATGGCCCAAATGGCTTAATTCTGCTCCTATATTTTATAGTCTTATGGTCTCAGGAGTATTTCCAGTATTTTCTGTTTTTATTTTAGAAATTCTTCATTTTCAGTTTTTTTGTTTAAATGTTTGCTTACATCACCTAGGCTACACAAAATGCTTTGCAGCCCATAGAAGTGTATCTAAAGAGTCATCATTATTGTAATGTAAGATTTGGGGTATCAATTTACTGGCAGCAATGACCTACAATTGACAACGATTATAACCAGATTATCTACGGTAATGATGTTGATTTGGACAAGGGTATTTATCAACATGGCCAGGAAAGCATGGCATGAGAGGAAATGGGATCTTTTGGAGAGAGATGTGAAAGCTGGTACCTCTGGCATCACAGCATGCTCTCAGTGCTGCACTGAAGGACGACATATTCAGTGGTCACATCTCTCAATAAAATTATACTTGTGCTAAGAAAATGCTTAGAAAATAAATTAAATCCTAACACAAATAATTTTACTGTTGGCAGAATATTATAGTCAGATATCATAATGTCAGTATTTTTATCATCCAATTATCTCCATGTATTAGGGAATTCTTAATACCACTCCATGCAATTAGACATATAAGACTAAATGATTATAAAAGCTCAGACTAATTTGCCCACACATACAAAGGCAGATTCAATTAGTATTTCTTCATATTCCTTCATTTAAAAATGTACAATTGTACAATGACTATGAGGTTATGTTATGGGCCTGGTTTTCCAGAGGCCTACACTAATGATCTGGAGACCTGTCTTCAAACCTCATCAGGGAAGCTAGTGGGTTTAAATTTTTAAAACTGGAATTAAAAAGATAGCGTTAGTAATGACAAAATTATTGGATGATCATAAAAATTGCGCCTGATGCACAAGGGAAATAAGTCTGCAGTCATTATCCAGTCAGCCTATATGTGACTCCAGATCTACAACACTGATGTGATTTAGCAAGCGACTCAGATGTGACAAAAACACAATGAAACAGGGAAGTATATAAATGGATAGAGGCCAAGACTTTGAATCGATCAGGAGACCATATTCAGACGTACCAAAGACACACCAAGCCCACCTGGCTCTATAAAGATTTCTTTGTTATTGTCTGAAATTCTGAATTGAATTGAATTAACTTTATTTCTTACATCCTTCACATACACGAGGAGTAAAAATCTTTATGTTACATTTCTGTCTAAACGTGCTATGTGCAATTTATAGTAATTTGTAATAAATAGTATGTACAACAGGACAGTCAATATAGCATAGAAATACAATTATATCAGCATGACTTAATCAGTCTGATGGCCTGGTGGTAGAAGTTGTCCCGGAGCCTGTTGGTCCTGGCTTTAATGCTGAGGTACCATTTCCCAGATGGTAGCAGCAAGAACAGCTTGTGGTTGGTGTGACTCAGGTCCCCAATGATCCTTCAGGCCCTTTTTAAGCACCTGTCACTGTTAATGTCCTCAATAATAGAACGTTCACATCTACCTTTGCACTGGGCTGTCCACACCACTCTCTGTAGAATCCTGCGATTGAGGGAAGTACAGTTCCCATACCAGGAAGTGATGCAGCCAGTCAGGATGCTGTCAATTGTGCCCCTTAGGATTAGGGGACCCATAGCAAAGTTCTTCAACCATCTGAGGTGAAAGAGGCGCTGTTGTGCTTTTTTCACCACATAGCCGGTATGTATGGACCATGTGAGATCCTCAGTGATGTGTACGCCAAGGAACTTAAAGCTGTTCATCCTCTCAACCCCAGATTCATTGATGTCAATAGGGGTAGCCTGTCTCCATTCCTCATGTGGTACACAATCAGCTCCTTTGTTTATGTGACATGAGAGGTTGTTTTCTTGACACCACTGCATCAGGCTGATGACTTCTTCTCTGTAGGCCGCCTCGTTATTGTTTGAGATAAGGCCAATCAATGTAGTACTGGCAGCAAATTTAATTTGCAGATTGGAGCTGTGGGTGGCCACACAGTCAAGAGTATACAGGGAGTAAAGGAGGGAGCTTAGGACACAGCCCTGAGGTGCTCCTGTGTTGAGGGTGAGATGGGCAAAGGTGAGAGAGTCCACTCTTACCACCTTACCACCTCTCCCTCAACGTCTGCACCTAAATTAGAACAACAATCTTCACAGATTGATCAGCTTTAGGTAGTCTTACTCACTGAGTCATACACTTAACTGACTTTTCAGACTTCCTCTACCATCCTCCTGGCCCAGACCTGTCGGGATCAACAGCATGGTTGGAGGGAGTTAACTTTTCACTAATAATCCCATTACCAATTACCAAAGTTCAAAAGTTCAAAGTAAATTTATTATCAAAGTATGTATTTGTCACCGTATACTACCCTGAGGTTCATTCTCTTGCTGGCATTCCCAATAGAACAAAGAAGTACAAGAGAATCATTGAAAAACTACACGCAGAGACTGACAAATAAGCAATGTGGAAAAGAAGATAAGCTGTGCAAATACAAAAACATATACTGTACTACTAACAATAAATAAATTAGCTAATCCTCAACATTGACTCAATTAGATAATGTCGACAACACTGGAGATACAAGCTACTGCTGTTGCTGGGATCTGAAGTAAAACCACCTGTACCAGGATCAGGTTGGAATCAGCAGATCAGGTGGCATCTGTGGCGCATAGCGCCTTGCGAATGATGTTTCTGGACGAATGATGGATTGGTATGGCAACTGCTGAGCACGTGACCACAAGAAACCCATATCAGTATTGATGTGCAGTGTGACCTTGGGGTCCAAGTCCATAGCTCCCTGAAAGTGACTGCACATGTTGATAGGGCAGTAAAGAAGGCGTCTGACATGCTTGCCTATTTTAGTTGAGCTATTGAGTTCAAGAGTCAGGAAGTTATGTTCATAAATGGAAGAGACGCTTGAGGTGCTGGAAATCCAGAGTGTAATGTATGTATCTATTTCTTTTAGAGCAATGAACCCCCCCCCCCACCCTTTAGCACTACATATTGATCTGTTGCCTGCGCATGTGCTGTTGTCTATGCATGCGCACTGTTTTGTTTTCTCTCTCTCTCGCTGCAAAGTGAATACACCAGTTAAAGCCATCTCTCACATGCGTGCTTTCATTTAATCAATATGTAGTTGTGCACAGACACAACAAATTGGTGACAAGTACAAACCTGAATGTCAGAAAATATCACGAACTACACCGGCAGCTAGGGGCCAAAACAGCGAGATTTAAACTGCACCGAGAAAGCCATCATGGACACTAACAAAGGCGTGAGTACAATGCATAGTACACAGTGAAAGACGCACTGAATTTAAAGTGAAAATAAAGTGGAGAGGGCTTCAGCCAGGAAAGTTGATGAATTTGATAAAACTGATGAAGGCTGAGAGTCATATATCGAGAGTGTGGAACTGTATTGTAACTCAAACAACATGGAGGAACAAAACATTGTTTCTACACTTCTTAGCTTAACGGGTGCAAGAACGTACAGTCTCTTACACTATTAACCTCAGAAAAGGCAGAAAATAAAACGTTTGATGAAATTGTTACAGTTTTATAAAATCACTTGAGCTCTAAACCACTGATAATAGCTGAGATATTTAGATTTTACAAAAGGAATCAGTCAAACGATGAAAGCATTTCTGAATACATTACAGAACTGTGCAAACTTTAAGAATACTGTGACTTTAGAGATAGACACTAGGGACAGGCATGTGGTATGCATAGTTAAAGCACTCAAAAGAGGCTACTATCGGAAAGAATCCTAACATTAGTATGAGCATTAACCATTGCAATATTGTTAGAGATTGCAGCAAAGGGTGCCGCAAAACTATATAGAGAGATAATGCAAGGCAGACAAAAGGCACAACCATGTGAAAAGTTTCTAACAGAAAACTAAGCAAGTGTATAAAGTTACCAAATGTAAAACAGAATCAGACAACACAGAGTCTGACAAAGATGAACTGTCATGCCTAGAACTGCTGAGTATAACTGAAGCACATCATAAAGTCATCTGGACCATGACAAACGTGTCCGGAGTAAAACTGAAAATGGAGATAAATACAGGGTCAGCTTTGTTCTGAATTGACTACAACAGACTGTTTTCTAAGATCCAATTAGAGAAGACCTCAGTGATGCTAAAGACTTATATAGATGAAAAAGTGCCTCCTGAAGGAAAACTGAAAGTAAATGTGATGTATGGAGGCCAAACACAACAGTTAGAGATTCATGCATTGAAAAGTGGAGGGCCAGTACTTTTCAGACATGAATGGTTGAGAAAAATCTAACTGTACTGGCACTCAATCAAAGCTCTCATTGAGGCATCAACATGTAATGGCAGCCCAAATGGTAGCACTAACCAGAGACTGTCAGAGCAACTTAATGCTAATGAGAAGGGAAGGGAATGTTTGAGAAGGGAATTGGTAAATTCAAAGGCATGAAGGCCAGAATTGAACTGGATGAAACAGCAACACCAAGATTCCATAAAGCGGATTCAGTGCCTTACACACTACATCCTGAAGCGGATGCTGATCTGCAGAGCTTGGAGGCATCTGGAACTCTCTTCAAGGTTGAGTGGAGTGATTGGGCCATGCCCATTGTCCCAGTGATCAAGGAACTGTTCACATTTGTGGGGATTTCAAAGTGAGCATAAACCCTGTGCTACATACTGCGCAGTATCCTCTGCCACGAACAGAAGAGATTTTTGCATCTTTGAGGTTTTCAAAGATTGACTTGTCACAAGCCTATCTGCAAATGGAGATTGAGGAGTCAAGCAGGAAGTTTCTCACAAACAACACTCACAAGGGACTGTTCCAGTATAATCGTCTCGTTTTCGGCATCACATCAGCTCCAGCAATTTGGCAAAGAGCAATCGATTAATTTCTCCAAGATACACCAGGAAACTTGTAACCACAATGTTACCTTGATGACGTCATTGTGACTGGCAAAAAAGATGAAGAGCACCTCCAGAACTTTATAAAGTACTTACCAGGCTGAATGAGTGTGGTCTGCATGCAAAGAGAGAGGGAAATGTGATTTTTTCAAGAATGAAATCTCATATTGTGGACATGTCATTGACAAGCATGGTTTACATAAGTCACAAGAGAAGAACAAAGCAGTGCTATAGGCACCCAAACCGGAAAATGTGTCACAACTCTGGTCATACTTGGGCTTTGTAAACCATTGATTTCTCCCAAACATTGCTACAGTGCTGCATCCATTGAATGCTCTGCTACAGACCGGAGCAAAGTGGGAATGGTCTGAAAGATGTGAAAAAGCATTCAAGAAAACAGAGACTAATAATATCCAATGAACTGCTGATCCATTATGACCCATCCCTGCCCATCAGACTGGCGTGCGATGCGTCCCCTTATGGCAGTGGAGCTGTTTCATCACATACTCTTAAAGATAGATCTGATTGCCTTTGCTTCAAGATCACTGACGAGCGCAGATCGCAACTACACACAGATCGACTGAGAGGCCCTTGGTCTAGTATGGGGAATAAAGAAGTTCTCCCACTACCTTTAGATACAAAAGTTTACACTAGTGACAGATCACCAGTCCCTTGTGTCCACTTTCAATCCCAGGAAGGGAAGACTGCTACCCGGTTACAACATTGGGCACTGTTCCTAGGAGCCCACTCTTATGATATAGAGTTTAAGGGTAACAAACAACACAGCAACACTGATGGCTTGTCATGTCTTCCAGTATTGGATACTGAAAAAGAAAAGAATTCATACTGTGACCCAGCAGAAGTGTTCCATACCGCATTGGTGGACCAGTTGCCGGTAACAAATTCTGAAACACAAAGTGAAACAAGGAATGATCTGACATTGCCAAAAGTCTATGAAATCACTATGCAAGGATGGCCAACTCACGGTAACCCCATGTTTCCAGAGTTCTCGGCGAGATGAGACCAACTGTCGGTATGCCGATGAACGCTGATGTGCGCTTCTCATGTTGTGATTCCCTCTAAACTGCACACCAGAGTGGTAGAAGGGCAATGAGGTTCAGTCAAGATGAAGAGTCTCTCCCGGAGCTACATGTGGTGGCCGGGAATAGGTAAACAGATTGAAAACTTGGCCAAAAGCTGTTCAGGATGCCAAAAAATTCAAAATGCACCTCCACAGGCACCGTTACACCTGTGGGAGTGGCCGTCGTCACCATGGCAAAGAGTACATATTGACTTTGCTGGGCCATTCACAAACTCCATGTTTCTGATTGCTGTGGATGCTCATTTGAAATTACAGGAGGTGAGGTTATCCTAATGCAGTCAACCACACCAGCAAAAATTGTCTATGTTCTGAGGACTATCTTCACAGAAACGGCTTACCTGAATAAATTGTGACTAACAACAGGCCACACTACGTGTCAGAAGAATTCCGACCATTCATGAAGAAAAATGGCATCAGATATTTCAAATCAGCTCCTCACCACCCAGCAATGAACGGGTTAGCTGAAAGGTTTATCCAAACCTTCAAGGAGTCTATTAAAGTGATGGACAAGGAGGACATTTCTCTACAGCACAAGGTGGACCACTTCCTTTCTGATTATCAAACACCTGCAATGCTGAACATGAACAGGAATCTGAGATCTCCTGAAACCATACCTCCGGAGGGAAGTACAGAATAAGCAGTTCAGCCAGTTGCCAAGTGAAGCAGCAAGGAACTTCGAGACAGGAGGTTCTAGAGCATGGTTTCTGAGAAGACAAGTGGACACCCAGCAGGGTAGCTACAAGAACTGGACCACTGATGTACACAGTGGATGTTGGAGTCCAGACATGGAGACATCACGTGGACCAGATACTGGATGCTCACCTGAGTTGATTGAATCCAACAGGACGGACACATTGCAGTCACCGGACTTACCTCTCAGTGGTGATCATGTCACTGACAGCAATGTGACACAGAAACCAATAATGTTGTCTTAGACAAGACACCTACCAGACCTGAAGCCACTCCACAGGTCCAGAGGCACTATCCTGAAAGGAACAGCGTGCCACCCAATAGACTGAAACTTTAGAACTGTGAAGTTAGTTATGGACTGTTATTGTGAAAACATGTTTATTTGGAATATGGGTTTATGAAAGGGAAACTGAATGTTTTGTACATATACAGTTTTAAGTTGCATTAATCTAAAGGGGGAGAAAGTGTAATGTATGGATCTATTTCTTTTAGAGCAGGGGTGTCAAACTCATTTTAGGTCACGGGCCGGATTGAGCAAAATGCAGCTTCATGCGGGCCGGATCAGTCGGACGCGTGCGAACGCAGCTTTCGTTGCCTCTGTTTTTTCAGCCTGCTCTCATGTGTCTCAGTCTCTGCTATAACTACAAAGTGTTTCACTTTACAAATTCCGTTTCTTATGAAGAAGACTGCCGAGCAAGACTGCCGAATAAACACTAAAAACCCTGAAAACCTGGTACCTGAATAAACTCAGCATTAGCCATATCATACGCCATAGGCGCTTCGATTACTGGGGCCAGCTTTAATAGTAATTAGATATTATCTCGCGGGCCAAAGATAATTCCACCGCGGGCCGGATTTGGCCCGCAGGCCTTGAGTTTGACATATATGTTTTAGAGGAATGAACTCCCCCTTGGCACTATGTATTGGTCTGTTGTCTACGCATGCACATTGCTCTCTCTCTTGCTGTAATGTGAATACACCAGTTAAAAGCATCTCATGCATGCGTGTTTTTATTTAATTGATATGTAGTTTTGCACAGACACAACACAGAGTAACACACACAAAATGCTGGTGGAACTCGGCAGGTCAGGCAGCATCTATGGAAAGGTATAAAGAGTCAACTTTACGGACCGAGACCCTTCCTTGGGACAGATAAAGGTCTTGGCTAGGAAGTTATTTTGCATATTTATAAAACTCTGATTCAGCCCTATCTGGCCACTTTCTAGGAAGGATGTGGAGGCTTTGGAGAGGATGCAGAAGAGGTTTACCAGCATGCTGCCTGGACTGGAGGGCAAGCACTATGAGGAGATGTTGGACAAACATAGGCTGTTTTCTTTGGAGTAACAGAGGGTGAGAGGAGAACTAATATAATTTTATAAGATTATGAGAAACATAGAATTTAGACAGCTGGTATCTTTCTCCCTAGGGTCAAAATGTCTAATACCCAAGGGCATGCATTTAACGTTAGCGAGTAGATGTTCAAAGGAGATACATGGGACGGGTTGTCTTACACAGAGAGTCACGAATGCTCTGGAATGCTCTGCCAGGGATGGTATTAGAAGCAAAGTACGATAGATGCATTTAAGAGGCTCTTTGATAGGATCATGAGTATGAAGAGAATGGAAGATATAGAGTTGTACAGGGATTAGTTTAGTCAAGTTTAATTTATAGTCAATTAGTTTGGCACAACATTGTGGGCTACCAGGCTTGTCCCTGTGCTGTGCTGTACTGTTCTATATTTTAGAGGTCACCATCATAAGTGTCATGAAATACAAGGTGTACACTTAACAGAATTTGAATAATAAATATGCACTTTGAATCTTAGAGTGAACGACGAGAGGTTAGCAGAGACACAAGAGACTATAAATGCTGGAATGTGGAGCAGTACACATGGCACTGGAGGAACTCAGTAGGCTAGACAGCATCTGTGGAGTGAAACAGAAAAGACTTTTCATCCCAAAATGCAGGCTGACCATTTTTCTCCATAGATGCTGCCTGGTTCGCTAAATACCGCCAGCTTCTTGTGTGTGGAATGAGATTAACCACTCTGAGCACAGCAAGGTGCACATATTCAGGCATGAAATTAAAAGTTCCTTTTTATTCATAACTTCAATTCAGATCACAATGGTGAGAAATTTTTGGAATAATTCAGGTCTAACAATCATGTACCTCATGTAATAGAAAAATTTAACTTAAGTCACAATCTCATAATAACATAGAGCGAGAATACATGATATTTTAAATCTACCCTGAATTTGGCCCAGTGATTTAACCTCACTGATCTGAATATCCAAATTTGGTTTTATTTAAATATTGTACACTTTCATTCATTGTCATCTGTGTATTAAATAATGCTTAGAGAAATCTTTAAAAAAAAAACAAATGGAGATAAAGTGTTATAAAGTAGAAACTATTTGAAACATACCCTTACCACATTGGATTTTGCTTCCAGAAAAGCCAGTTTCCATGCCCTGCCACACACAAAATAAAACACATGGTTCAATGATTTGGATTTAGAATTTTTTCCATACAATGTCAAGAAAATTCATAGAAACCTTTTATCCACCCAATGATTATTAGGGGAAAAATAAGTTCAGTTTCTGAACTGCAAGATAGTTGAATTAGCTTGATTCAGACAGACATACAGACAGACATACTTTATTGATCCCGAGGGAAATTGGGTTTCGTTACAGTCGCACCAACCAAGAATAGTATAGAAATATAGCAATATAAAACTATAAATAATTAAATAATAATAAGTATATTATGCCAAGTGGAAATAAATCCAGGACCAGCCTATTGGCTCAGGGTGTCTGACCATAAATGATCTCACTTGATATTCTTGTTAATGTATCAAATTTCAGTCCATATACAAGCAATCTGAAGTTTAGTTTGGGACTATCGCTTTCTCATCTAGATGGCAGATGAATTTTTACCTGTCTGTGTTACTGGACCCATTTACCAATTTTGGCTCAGGGTCAGATTCTGGACAAAAGGCAAGCAGATAGAACCAGTCTAGCAGCTCAGCAGGATCTATCTCCATGTTACTTTACCATCTTCAGAAGGCATGATCAAGGTGTTGCTTTTGATGTTAAAATAATAGGATGCACAATCAATAGTGGAAGGGAAACACAGAAGAGATCTCAAGGGGTAAAGATGACCATACAATAGATTTTGTTGTTAGTGCAGCAGTTAATGCTGATGCCTCATAGTCCCAAGCACTCAGGTTCAAGTGCAGTCTGTATGGGACTGTACATTGATGTATGGGATTTGCCCGTTTCCATCTGCAATTCCAGAGATGTGCTTGTAGGTTAATTCAGGAATCTAATATACCTCTTAGTAAATTGCAAACCAGGGAAAGGGGAATTGTCAGACAAGTGAGAGAGAATAAGATGTAGTGGTAGAGAGGAATAAGGAGAATGGGATTTCAATGCTGGGAGTTAGCATGGACCTGATGGGCCAAATTGTCTCCTTCTGTGGCATGATACTCTATATCAGCTGTGCAATAAACACCAATGCAAGTGGAGGTGTTTTGACTGCTCTGATCTTCCAGCTGACTGAACATCGAATTACAGGTGGATTTCTGAGAACCAATATGCTGAGGCACGCTGACAACCAGCTGCGCGATTCATCTTGCAAACCGTGAGCGTTAGCAGCACTTTTGGAGAAATCACACAGAATCTGTTATCCTGCATCACTCGTGCAACATTTCAAAGAGCCGAAATATAAAAGGTCTATTCAGATCTTAGAGCATGAAGATTTAGGCGGGGCGGGGTGTGGGTGAGGGCACAGAAGCATAGTGGTTAGTGTGACACTATTATAGCACCAGCGACCCTGGTTTGATTCTCGCCGTTGTCTGTATATTCTCGCCGGGTGGGTTTCCTCTGGATATTCTGGTTTATTCCCACATTCCAAAGACATATGGGTTAGTAGGTTAATGGTCACGTGGATGGAATTGGATGGTACAGGCTTGTTGGGCTGGAAGGTCCCGTTACCAGACTATATCTATAAATAACTAAATAATCTGAAGCATTTCTCAGTACGATCTTCCCTGGCATCTGTAAAGTCAAAGGCAACAGAGTGGATATTGAATGGGATCGTGATTCACTGTTGCTTTCATGTTGCCAAATAAAAAGACTCTCAAAATAATCCATAATGCTAACAGGGACGCCATATAAATAAATAGAAAATATATTTATTTCTAAGTTAGCTTTACAACCAGTGATGCAAATTGTGGAACTCACTGGTGTAGCTCATTTGGAACTCAGAAATCCAAGTAGCTTCGGACCTGTCCCAAAAATTGTCTCTGTGTTCTGTATCAGGTCACATGTAGATCATAAGACACAGGAGCAGAATTTGGCCATTCAGCCCATCAAGTCTGCTCTACCACTTCATCATGGCTGATCCATTTTCTTCTCAACCCGATTATAGTGCCTTCTCCCCACAATCTTTCATCAAGAACCTACCAACTTCTGCCTTAAATGCACCCAATGACTTGGTCTCCACAGACGCCTGAAGCAACGTATCCCACAGATTCTCCATGCTCTAGCTAAAGAAATTCCTTCTAATCACTCTAAATAGATATCCCTCTATGACTGTGTCATCTGGTTTTAGACTCCCCTACACACATTCCCACAGGAAACATCCTCTCAACATTCACTCTATTTAGGCCTTTCAATATTCAATAGGTTATAATGAGATCCACCCTTCATTCTTCTAAATTCCGGTGAGTAAAGGCCCAGAGACATCAATTGCTCCTCATACGATAAGCCTTTCATCCTTGTTTTTATATTCTAGTCCTCTCAAAATGAATGTGAACATTGTACTTTCCTTCCTCACCACAGACTCAACTTGCAGATTAACCTTTAGGGAATCCTGCATGATGACTCACAAATCCTTTGCACCGCAGATTTTTCAATTTTCTCCCCAATTAAAAAATAATCTATGCATGACCATACACTTCCCAACACTGTATTCCAGTTCCCACTTCTTTGCCCATTCCCCTAATCTGAGCAAGTCCTTCTGCAGCCACCCTTCTTCCTGAACACTACCTGAGCCTCCACCTATCTTTATATTGTTGGCAAACGTGGCCTCAAATGCTGTCATCCAAATCACTAACACACAACATGAAAAGAACAGGACTCAACACCGAACCCTGGAGAACACCACCAGTCATCCACAACTAATCAGAAAAGGCTCCCTTTATTCCTACTTTTTGCCTCTTCCCAATCAACCAATGCTTTATCCATGCTAGTATCTTTCCTGCAATACCATGAGCTCTTATCTTGTTAAGCAGCCTTATGTGCAGCACCTTGTCAAAGGCCTTCTGAAAATCCAAGTACACAACATCCACTGATTCTTCTTTGTCTACCCTGCTTGTTATTTCCTCAAAGAATTCTATCAGATTTGTCAGGCAAGGTTTTCCCTTAAGGAAACCATGCTGACTTTGGCCTGTTTTACCATGCACTCCTAATACTCTGAAGCCACATCCTTAACAATCGACTCCAACATCTTCTGAGCCACTGAGGTCAGGCTAACTGACCTGTTTGAAGATGGCGGCGCGCATGGACACAGCAGCCCCTCGGGGAGCGATAAGTGTATCTAGTGTTTGTTCTATTTGTCCTAGACGCATAACATACAGTGGGAATGTGCTCGTTAACATCAGGGCAAACTATGTCGGAAAAACTGATGAGTTCCGGCGTGACATGGACAGTTTACGCCGCTACGGACCACTATCTGCTACCAAGCCGGCTGCTTCCCGAGGGAGGAGGAAGCGAAAGCGCTGTGAGAGAAGACAGGAGGGGTAAGAGGGCCAGCATCCATGCTAGGCTAAAAGCTAACCCCACCAGGCCAGCGGTACCGTCCCTCCTGCTCTCAAATGTCCGCTCCATCGACAACAAGCTGGATGAGCTGCGTCTGCTGAGAGAAACACGCAAGGAGTTTAAAGACTGCTGTATGTATGTTTTCATGGAATCCTGGCTCCACAACAACATACCGGACGCGGCAATACGGCTAGAGGGAATGACTTTGTTTCGTGTGGATAGAGAGACAGCTAGCTCCGGTAAGAGCCGGGGAGGGGATCTGTGTATCTACATCAATAAAGACTGGTGTGCGAATGCTACAGTAGCTCACCTCTGGCTGAATTTCTCATTGTGAAATGTAGGCCGTTCTATCTGCCGAGGGAATTCACCATCGTGCTTGTAGCAGCTGTTTATGTAGCTCCCAGTGCTAATGCTAAGGCTAATGCTAACGAAGCACTGGGAGGCCTACATGAAGCCATCAGTGAGCTACTGACTACACATCCTGACAGCTTTGTGGTGATTGCTGGGGACTTTAACCACACCAGCTTAAAGACTGTGTTCCCCAAATTCCTGCAATATGTGGATTTTAAAAGCAGGGGAGACAACCCACTGGACTTGGTTTATACCAACACCCCACAGGCATACAAAGCAGCCCCCTACCCCCATCTTGGCCACTCTGACCACATATCTGCCATGTTAACACCAGCATATAAACCACTGCTTAAACGTATGAGCGCAGAGAAAAGACAGATAAGAGTCTGGCCAAAAGGAGCAGCCTCAGCACTGACATCGGTGGTGGGAAAGATGCTAGAGTCCATTATTAAAGATGAAATAGTGGCATATCTAGATAGCAGTGATAGGATTGGGCCGAGCCAGCCTGGATTTACCAAGTGTAAATCATGCTTGACTAATCTGTTGGAGTTTTTCGAGGATGTAACCAGGAAGTTAGACGGGGGAGATCCAGTGGATGTAGTGTATCTCGATTTTCAGAAGGCATTTGATAAGGTCCCACATAGGAGATTGGTGGGTAAAATCAAAGCTCATGGCATTGGGGGGAAGACATTGACATGGATAGAAAACTGGTTGGCAGATAGAAAGCAAAGGGTAGCAGTGAATGGGTGTTTCTCGGAATGGCAGGTGGTGACTAGTGGAGTGCCACAGGGCTCGGTATTGGGACCACAGCTGTTTACGATTTACGTCAATGATTTAGATGAAGGCATTGAGAATAACATCAGCAAATTTGCTGATGATACTAAGCTGGGTGGCAGTGTGACATGTGATGAGGATGTTAGGAGAATTCAGGGTGACTTGGATAGGCTGGGTGAGTGGGCAGATACTTGGCAGATGACGTTTAATGTGAATAAGTGTGAGGTTATCTACTTTGGGAGTAAGAACAGGAAAGCAGATTATTATCTGAACGGTGTAGAGTTAGGTAAGGGAGAAATACAAAGAGATCTCGGAGTCCTTGTTCATCAGTCACTGAAGGTGAATGAGCAAGTGCAGCAGGCAGTGAAGAAGGCTAATGGAATGTTGGCCTTTATTACAAAGGGAATTGAGTACAAGAGCAAGGAAATCCTCTTGCATTTGTACAGGGCCCTGGTGAGACCACACCTGGAGTATTGTGTACAGTTTTGGTCTCCAGGGTTAAGGAAGGACATCCTGGCTGTAGAGGAAGTGCAGCGTAGATTCACGAGATTAATTCCTGGGATGTCTGGACTGTCTTACGCAGAGAGGTTAGAGAGACTGGGCTTGTACACACTGGAATTAAGGAGATTGAGAGGGGATCTGATTGAAACATATAAGATTATTAAGGGATTGGACAAGATAGAGGCAGGAAATATATTCCAGATGCTGGGAGAGTCCAGTACCAGAGGGCATGGTTTGAGAATAAGGGGTAGGTCACTTAGGACAGAGTTAAGGAAAAACTTCTTCTCCCAGAGAGTTGTAGGGGTCTGGAATGCACTGCCTCGGAAGGCAGTGGAGGCCAATTCTCTGGATGCTTTCAAGAAGGAGCTAGATAGGTATCTTATGGATAGGGGAATCAAGGGATATGGGGACAAGGCAGGAACCGGGTATTGATAGTAGATGATCAGCCATGATCTCAGAATGGCGGTGCAGGCTTGAAGGGTCAAATGGTCTACTTCTGCACCTATTGTCTATTGTCTACAAGACTGTTTTTGCACACAGACTGGGACATATTCAAGACAGCAGCCTCCTATGATGACCATACAGACATTGAGGAGTATGCTAAGGCAGTAATCAGCTACATAGCCAAATACACGGAGGATGTCACTGTGATGAAAACCTTCACCGCATGTGGTAATCAAAAGCTATGGATGACAACAGAGGTGTGTTCACTACTGAAGGCCCGTGACACAGCCTACAGATTGGGGGACAGGAGTGCACTTCGCTCAGCCAGGTCTGCGCTTTCACTAGGGATCAGGAAAACGAAAAGGGCCTACGTGGGCAAAATACATGGACACTTCTGTGACACAGGTGACACCAGACGGATGTGGCAGGGAATTCAAGCTCTGACAGACTACAGGATCAGGCAGAAAACTGATGACAGCGACGCCTCTCTTCTAGACAGGCTCAACAATTTCTTTGCACGCTTCGAAGCATCAAACACTACAGCAAGGGGGAGAGCCAGTCCCTTCTTACCATCTGACCAGCCGGCTACAATCATTGATTCAGAGCACACACAGAGGACCCTTGCCAGAGTCAACCCACGAAAAGCGGGAGGTCCTGACAACATCCCTGGACGTGTGCTCAAGGAATGTGCTGATGTATCAGCAGATGTCCTGACAGACATTTTCAACATCTCCCTTAGTCAAGCCATTGTCCCCAGATGCTTCAAAACCTCCACAATCATCCCTGTAGCAAAGAAATCATTTGTAGCCTGTCTGAATGATTACCGTCCCATCACCCTGACCCCCATAGTGATGAAATGTTTTGAATGGCTTGTCAAGCCTCATATCACAGCCAGCCTCCCCTCATCGCTGGATCCTCTACAGTTTGCTTATCGTCCCAACCGCTCTACGGAGGACGCAATATCCACCACACTGCACACTCTCTCACTTGGACAATAAAGACACTTATGCCAGAATCCTGTACATTGATTTCAGTTCAGCGTTCAATACCATCACCCCACAGAGACTAGTGGAGAAACTGTCGCTGCTTGGCCTTAACACTGCCATGTGTCACTGGATTCTGGATTTCTTGACAGAGAGACCACAGTCAGTCCGTGTTGGCAGGAATATCTCTGACTCCATCACACTGAGCACTGGATCCCCACAAGGCTGTGTGCTCAGCCCACTGCTGTTTACACTGCTAACACATGACTGTGCAGCCAGATTCAAGGGGAACCTGATCATTAAATTTGCTGATGATACCACAGTGGTGGGGCTCATCAGCAAAAATTATGAAACAATGTACAGGGAGGAGGTCAAACACCTAGAGAGCTGGTGCAGTGACAACAACTTGATGCTTAATGTCACCAAAACCAAGGAGATGATCGTCGATTTCAGATGGTCTCAGCCTGAGCACACACCCCTCAGCATCAGCGGCTCCACAGTGGAGAGAGTGGAAAACATCAAGTTCCTTGGGGTGCAGATCTCAGACAATCTCACCTGGTCCAGGAACACCACTGGGATTGTGAAACAGGCCCAGCAGAGATTGCACTTTCTGAGGAAATTTAAACAAGCATCACTCCCCACTAACATCTTAACTACATTCTACAGAGGGGTGGTTGAGAGTGTGCTGACCTTTTGCATCACAACCTGGTACTCCAGCTGCAGTGCTGCCGACAAAAAAGCCTTGCAGAGGGTGGTTAGGGGAGCAGAGAAGGTTATTGGGGTCTCCCTACCTTCTGTCCAAGACCTCTTTCAGAGTCAATGCCTCCAGAAGACACAGTACATCATTAAAGACCCCTCACACCCTCTCCATAAACTTTTTGGTCTTCTGCCATCAGGTAAATGTTACAGGAGCATCAAAACAAAAACCACAAGGTTACTAAACAGCTTCCTCCCACAGGCAGTCAGACTGCTAAATAGCTGCACTACCTGACCCTGCTTTGGACACTTTTAACTTGCACTGGACACTTATAACTTAATTTTAACCAACATGTGGCTGTTGTGTTGTTGGGGATGAATAAAGTATCTATCTATCTATCTATCTATCTATCATTTATTGTTGTGTTTACTATTTGTTGCATTTGTTATGTTATGACTGCACTTGTCCCTGGGAAACGTTGTCTCATTCTGGCCTGCAGAGCTGATGTATGGTTGGAATGCCAAAGTTTTTGAATCTTGAATCTTATAATTTCCTTTCTTCTGCCTTCTTGAAAAGTGGAGTGACTTTACAAATTTCCAGTCCTCCAGTACCATTCCAGAATCTAGTGACTCTTGAAAGATCATTACTGCTGCCTCCACCGTTTCTTTAGCTATCTCTGTCAGAACCCTGGGGTGTTATCTGCCTTCAGACCATGCACCTTCTCTCTAGTATTAGCAACTACACTCACTTCTGCCCCCTGACATTTTTGAATGTCTGGCATACTGCTAGTGTCTTCCACAGTGAAGACTGATGCAAAATACTTTTGCAGTTCATCCACCATTTCCTTATCCCCCATTTTTAACTCTCCAATGTCATTTTCCAACAGTCCAATATCTAGACTCATCTCTCTTTTACTGTTTATATATCTGAAAAAACTTTTGGTATCCTCTTTGATATTGTTGGCTAGCTTTCCTTCATATTTCATCTTCTCCCATTATGGCTTTTTGAATTGCCTTATGTTGTTTTTTTAATAGTTTTCCAATCCTTTAACTTCCCACTAAATTTTGCTGTATTATATGCCCTCTCTTTTGCTTTTATGTTGGCTTTGACTTCCCTTGTCAGTCATGGTTGTGTCAGCTAGCCTTCAGAATACTTCTTCTTCTTTGGGATGTATCTATCCTACGTCTTCCGAATTGCTTTCAGAAACGCCAGCCATTGCTGCTCTGCTGTCATCCCTTCTAGTGTCCCCTTCCAATCAATTTAGACTAGCTCCTCTCTCATGCCTCTGTATTTCCCTTTAAACCAATATAATACTGACACAACTGACTTTCGCTTCTCTCTCTCAAATTGCACATATTATGATCACTGCCTCCTAAGGGCTCCTTTACCTTAAGCTCCCTAATCAAATCCAGTTCATTACACAACATCTAACTAGAATAGCTGATACTCTGGTGGGCTCAACCACAGCATGCTCTAAAAAGCAATTTTGTAGGCATTCTACAAATTCTCTCTTTTGGGATCCAGCACCAACCTAATTTTCCCAATCTCTCTGTTGATAGAAATCCCCCATCTAACATTGCTCTTTTGACAAGCCTTTTCTATCTCCCATTGTAATTTGTAGCCCACATCCTGGCTACTGTTCAGAGGCCTATATATAACTCCCATCAGGGTCTTTTTACACTTGCAGTTTCTTAACTCTACCGATAAGGGTTCTACATCTTCCGATCCAACGCCACCTCTTTCTACATGTCATCTTCACATACCTTAATCCACAGTGAAAGTAGGCAATCCTTGTTTCTGATAGGAAGAACACACTTTGCAGCTTGCTTTAATATTTGACCTCAGAATCAGGTTTAATATCACTAGCATATATCATATAATTTGTTTTTATGTGGTGGCAGAACATTGCAGTCCATAAATAAGATGCTGTAATTGCAGTAACTATATATATATATTTAAAAGTTAAAATTAAATACATAGAGCAAAAGGAGAAAATCAGTAGTGAGGTAGTACTCATGTGCTCAGTGCCATTCAGGAATCTGATGGCAGAGGAGAAGAAGCTATTCATGAATCATTGAATGTGTGCATTCAGGCTCCTGTATGTCTTTCCTGATGGTAGCAATGAGAAGAGGGCATGCCATGGGTGGTGGGGGTCCTTAATGATGGATGCCGCCTTTTTGAGGCAACACTCCTTGAAGATAACCTAAATGCTGAGCATCCTGATCTGTTTGTTAGTGAAAGTCAGGGAAACCTGGAAGCCTGTAATGAAAGGGCAAAGTGTAAAAATTAGTCCTAATCTTGAATATAGATTACATGCCTATGCTCCCTTACTACCTCCAGCTCCCAGAAATCTCTGATGTATCTTCAAATTTAAAGAAGCAATAAAAAATCTACAATGAGTTAAAATTAGCTTTGTGAAAAGAATTTCACTGAAGGATAATCAAAAGGAATGTACAGAACAAAAGGCGCTAGACTGGAGGGAAGTCAACGGGTAACTGAATAAGCAACTATTGCTTTACCCTGGAACCCTGGAATTTTTTTTCTATTTACACAGTTTGACTTCTTTTGCACATTGATTGTTTCATTATTTTTGTGTGTAGTTTTCATTGATTCTATTGAATTTCTTTGTGTCTACTGTTAATGCCCACAAGAAAATGAATCTCAGGGTAGTATATGTACTTTGATAATAAATTTACTTCAAACTTTGAACTTGAAAAACCCAAGGTTTCACCGCAATGTTTACAGAATTAGTAATGGACAGAGCTGCACACTTTGACACATGTTTATACTTGTGAAGATTCAATACTGCAGATTTCCTTTTTCTTATTATTGAAAGGCCACAGTGAGTAAGTGACTAACAACCCTGTCTCACACAAGGCGCAGACACATTTGGTCACTATGGGGATGAAAAGATGAATAGTTGCTGGTGTGAGAACGTATTGGAGTTTCATATTCTGAGGAGGTGTATCTTCTAATCAACAGCCACAAGCTGGTCTGAGTCTATTTTGCTCATGGCTCCTCAGTACATTTAAACACCAATTGCTACAGGGTCCAGGGGAACAAGAGAGCTTGCCCTGCTTCAGTCCTCAAAGGACATAGCTTTGGATCAAAGCCAATGAGACAAGTGGCCCCTGCCAGAAGAGACAGATCAGCTGCTGGAAGCTCGCCCAAAGAATAACACTAGGTCCCAAATTTAACCATTTCTAGATGCAGACACTGTAATGTGATCACAGGGTTTAACAGTTTACAAATGTTTACACTTGTCAAGATACAGTTGACCAGCTTTTATTCTTCTTGTGCTTGATTGCTATATTATCAGACTCACAACCTTGATCTCTTTAAGGTAGGTCAGAAATACCCAGTCAGAATGGTTTGGCTTGTTACTGGTGAAGGTGTGGCAAAATCTCATGTGGAATTTAACTTGATATAAGGAGTAGCATTATATCATCTAAGTTAAGGAAGAAAATAAAATTAAACATTGAACATAGAATAGTACAGCACAGTACAGGCCCTTTGGCCCACAATGTTGTGCTGACCCTTAATCCCTGCCTCCCACATAACCCTCCACCTTAAATCCCTCCATACAGCTGTCTCTTAAATTTCACCAGTGTTTCTGCCTCCACCACTGACTCAGACTCAGGCAGTGCATTCCAATCACCAACAACTCTTTGAGTAAAAAACCTTCCTCTAATATCCCCCTTGAACTTCCCACCCCTTACCTTAAAGCCATGTACTCTTGTATTGAGCAGTGGTGCCCTGGGGAAGAGGCGCTGGCTGTCCATTCTATCTAATCCTCTTAATTCTTTTCCTTTTCTTCCTAAAATTAAAGCTACTCCAATATAAAGCCCAAATTCCTTGAGGGGTTCTCCAACAGAAATCTCAAAAGGAAAAGAATTGAAGGGAGGGGGGAGAAACACTATGGACCTTCTCACATGACAGTTTCAGGAAGAAAAATATTTTGTTCTTGCATGGAATCTCTCAAGTTTATTTAATTTGGTTCAATTTTTTGATCAAACAGCAGTGGTCTGTTAAGTTGCCTTGATGGTTAATTGCACAGTGTGAATTAAGACAAATAAGATCTGGGAGAATTAATGGGAATGTGGGGTGAATGAAATGGAGTTGGTATCAATGGGTGCTTGATGCACTGACACAGTAGGCCGAAGGGTCTGTTCCTGTACTTCATGACTCCAGGAGGTTGCAAATATAGCCTTAATCCCCCTCCCATGAATTATTTTTACAATTTCATATTGACATTATTGTCCAGAGAACAAAACTCAACCTGACTTCCTCTCAGAATTCTTACTACATGGGCCCTTCTGAGTAAATTGGGAATGACAGTGGAGGAACATATGCTAAGCCATCAAATGCAAGAGCCATGTGATGGATCCTTCTTACATGTCTCTGAACCATGTTATTTTCAAGCATCAACAGAGACCATAAGCCCATAAGACATAGGAGCTGAATTACTGTAGATCATTTGGTCCATTGAGTCTGCTCTGTCATTCAATCACGGCTGATTTATTTTTCCTCTCAAACCCCATTCTCCTGCCTTCTTCCTGAAACCTTTGACACCCTTGCTAAACAAGAACCTATTGTTACGATACGGCAACAATGAATATAGAATTGAGACAGGTTTTTTTTAAATAAACAAATAAGCATTTATTTAAACTCTGCTCACTAAAAATGAAAAGTAAACAAATGACTAACTTAACCAGAAGTTAACTGCTATACAGCAACTCGAACAGTTCTTAAAGCGATAAATGCGAATACAGTTCTTAAAGTGATAAGTGCGAAAATCCAAATGATTTATACAGTCAATTAGGAGAGACTTTCTTGAAGTAACGAATTCCTCAATGACATGACGTTACTGCTGATCCCAGCCGAAATATGCCTTGCCCGAAGGATTCATGACGAAGGAAATTAAAACAGCTTAAAGGAACTGACCTTTTCCTTGGTGAATAACACTGCCCAACCCTTTCTGCTCTTACAATGCAGGGCCTATCTCAGATGCAGGTTACTATTTCCAGAACAAAGATCCAATAAGGTCAATCCTGTATTAAACCGCCAACGACACCAACTTTACTCGATCCTCCAGGTTTCCGTACTTTGGTAAATCTTCACTCTCCAATACTTAGACTTCAAAATTAAATCGAAGATACATCAAACATAATTGGCAGTGATTTTCAAAACTGCCGGCACAACGACAATGTACCTTACAGTAAGAATTAAAACTCCACTTTAAAACAAAACTGCATCATGAAACCAAATATACAGCATAACAGAGTAACGGATGACTTAAACAACGTCCCAACAAAAATTCCCGCATCACAGCAGGCTTTCCCCGTTTTATACCTGTTAAGAACAGGTCATCATGTGACCTCACACTGGCGGGAAAATTCATCGACCACCATCACAAGACCATGACATCATGCTCACCAGATACTCAATTACATCATGGTCATGAGACAATCACAAGATACCCACGAGGTATGTAACGCTATCAACCTCCATTTTTAAAATACCAATGAATTAGCCTCCACAGCTGTCTTTAGCAATGAATTCCACAGTTTCACCATCCTCTGGCTAATGAAATTCCTCCTTATTTCTGTTCTAAAGGGATGTCCTTGTATTCTAAGGCTGTGCCCTCTGGTCCTAGACTCCCTCACTGTTGGAAACATTCTCTCCGCATCCACTCTTCCTAGTCCTTTCAATATCCAATAGGTTTCAACGAGATTCTCCCCCTCCCCTCATTTAAAGATTATAATCCTGATGCACCATCAATAACTCTCAGAGACGGGAAGCGAATGATAGGCTTTTATTAGCAGCAAAAGTGACCACAACATCTTGGAGACTGAGGGAGGAGCAGTGCCTCCAATCAAAATCCGCTTACCATCAGCTCCCCATCCGCCTGGAGGACCGCCCCTACACCGCCTTCGAGGTGGGCGGCAGGCTCTATCACTTCCTGCACATCCCCTTCGGTGTCACGAATGGTGTCTCTGTCTTCCAGAGGGAAATGGACCGGATGGTGAACCAGTGCCAACTGAAGGCCACGTTCCCATATTTGGATAACATTACCATTTGCGGTCACGACTGGCAGGATCCCGACACCAACCTCCAACGATTTATCCAAGCATCCAAAGCTCTTAACCTCACCTATAACAGGGACAAGTGTGTGTTCGGAACTACCCGACTTGTTATCCTTGGGTATGTTGTGGAGAACGGGGTCATTGGCCCTGACCCCGACCGTATACGCCCCCTGTTGGAACTCCCTCTTCCCACCACCCTCAGAGCCCTCAAACGGTGCCTGGGCTTCTTTTCCCATTACACCCAATGGGTCCCTCACTACGCAGACAAGGCCAGCCCCCGGTCAAGTCCACCACATTTCCCCTCTCAGCCGAGGCCCGCGCGGCCTTCAGCCGCATTAAAGGACACATTGCCAAAGCAACGATGCATGCGGTGGACGAGACCATTCCCTTCCAAGTAGAAAGTGATGCCTCCGACTTCACGCTGGCTGCTACCCTCAATCAGGCAGGAAGGCCGGTAGCATTCTTCTCTCGTACCCTTCAGGGCCCTGAAATTCGGCACTCTGCAGTGGAGAAAGAAGCCCAGGTCATAGTGGAAGCTATTAGGCACTGGAGGCACTATCTCACCGGCAAAAGGTTCACCTTGTTGACCAACCAGCGCTCAGTTGCGTTCATGTTCAGCAACCAACAGTGGGGCAAAATCAAAAATGATAAAATTTTGAGGTGGAGAATAGAACTCTCCACCTACAACTATGACATCCTGCACTGGCCTGGAAGTCTCAATGAGCCCCCTGATGCCCTATCCTGGGGAGCGTGTGCCAGCGCGCAGCTCAACCGGCTATACGCCCTCCATGCAGATCTTTGCCACCCGGGGGTCACCCGACTTTACCATTTCGTGAAAGCCCGGAACCTGCCTTACTCCCTTGAGGAAATCAGGACGATGACCAGGGACTGTCAAGTCTGCGCTGAGTGCAAACCGCACGTCTACTGTCCTGAAAAGGCACAACTTATCAAGGCCACCCTCCCCTTTGAGCGACTGAGTGTTGACTTTAAGGGCCCCCTTCCCTCCACCGACCGCAATGTGTACTTTCTCAACATAATCGACGAGTACTCGCGGTTCCCCTTTGCCATCCCCTGCCCCGATACCACTGCCACATCCGTCATAAAAGCCCTGCGCCAGCTCTTCACTCTGTTCGGATATCCCTGCTATATCCACAGTGATAGAGGGTCCTCCTTTATGAGTGACGAGTTGCGCCGGTTCCTGCTGGCTAGGGGTACCGCTACTAGTAGGACCACGAGCTATAATCCCCGGGGGAATGGACAGGTGGAGAGGGAGAATGCCACTGTGTGGAAGGCCACACTCTTAGCCCTTAGGTCAAAGGGATTGCCGGTCTCTCGCTGGCAGGAGGTCCTCCCCGAAGCACTCCACTCCATCCGCTCCCTGTTATGCATGTCCACCAATGCCACCCCTTCGTCTCCAAGATGTTGTGGTCACTTTTGCTGCTAATAAAAGTGATGCACCGTCAGTAACTCTCGGAGACGGGAGGCGAACGATAGGCTTTTATTAGCAGCAAAAGTGACCACAACATCTTGGAGACTGAGGGAGGAGCAGTGCCTCCAATTGCCTTTATACAGGGGTCTGTGGGAGGAGCCACAGGAGCAGTCAGCAGAAGGGCTTGTCCAGACAGGTATACACATAGTTTACCACAAATCCCGTTTTAAGAAACAGGTGAAGTATAAGAAGCTCAGAATTTCCTTCCTGTGGCACTGATATGGTTTTGATTCAATGCCAGTGAACAGCAGGAGGGAAGAGTGGCCCAACAGTTATTGCTGCTGCTGCTACGCTTCAATGATTTGAGTTTGATCCTGACAGAGGGAGCTGTCCATGTGGAGTTTGCAGGTTCTCCCTTTGACCAGCTGGATTTGCCCTGAGTGCTCTGGTTTCTACTAAGGTCCCAAAAAATGTGTTAATTGGTGGGATAATTGACCACTGCAGGTTAATTCTCGTGCACGTGTTTGCAGGAGAATATGGGAAGTCAATGATAACATGTTAGAGAGATTGGATTAGAGGGAAGTGGGTAACAGGACCGATGAAGATGCTCTGAGAGCTGCATAGACTCAATGGGCAGAATGGCCCCTTTTATGTCATGAGATGAGAAAATGGAGACAAATCTAATTAACTTCAGAGTATCTGAATCATTTCCTCATATTTCTTAACAAATACATGGAAGGGACTCTGTACCTATTAAAGTGACCATGTTTGTGGTCTTCTGTTGCCCATCCACTTCAAGGTTCGATGGTTCTAAACAACAATTGAACATCTTGACCATGTCTGCATGCTTTTATGCAATGAGTTTCTGCCACATGATTGGCTGATTTAATATTTGCATTAACAAGCTGGAGTACAGGTGTACCTAATAAAGAGGCTGCTGAGTGTCACCCTACCTAGAGTTATAAGGATATAAATATCTGTCATTTCATGTTTAGTAGTTCTTGAAATACAGCCAGTACCTGCAGCACAGAATGATACAGCTACATGTAACAGGAAATTAAATGAGCATTGCAATTCCTTGGTGAGTTTTCACATGACTAGGGACCTCATCAGCTCTAAAGCACACACAGCGCAACACATATCTCGCACAATATAACACTAAGCTAATTACAAGAATAATAAAACAAATCTCCAACAGAAAAGAATTAAAGGGTGGAGATAAAACACCGTGACTCTCCTCACATGAAGATGTCAGAGCAAAAAATGTATTCTGTTTTGTCATCAGATTCTTAAGGTTCAATCTTTTGACCTAACGGCAGTGATCTGTTAATTTTTTTAAATAACTGCTTCATGTTTTGTTACTGAACCACACTTAACACTCAAGCTGCAGGGAATTCAACAGAGATATATCACTTCCACAAGCTGTGAGAATTTAAAAATACTCCTGTAATAATAGGTTGCAATTTTCGCAAGGTGAGTTCCAAGGTATGCTGAATGTCAATGTTGAACTAATCAGCAGTTTTAACACGCATCTGAAAATAAGAATCATCTTTCTAGTATAATGCATAGGAAAGGGATTCCATTACTCCAATCTAATAAAATGTATACTTCAATATAGAATAAAATATTAGGAGACTGATTCATCTGTGTAAATCTGTGCACACTCTAAAAGAACAAAGATACAATGGCATTGTACTCTAGTTATATGGATATGGAAAGTTCATAGACAAGGTAAATTTATTATCAAAGGACATATATATCACCATATATTACTTTGAGATACATTTTCTGGGAAGTAAAGAAATACAATAGAATTTTTTTAAAAACTATGCATAAATAAAGACTGCCAATCAATGTGCAAAAGAAGACAAATTGTGCAAATAAAAAATATATATATATATACTGTATATGTGTGTATACACACGCACACACACACAGTGAATTCTGGTTAATTAGACCATTGGTAAATCAGGACAGCTGCTTATTTGGGACAACTCTTAAAGTACAAAAACTAATCAAAAATAGCTGGGATTCCCTTCATTTACTTGGCTCACTGCACCGCTTAACTGGGACAGGAGACTGCTGCCGACAGGTTCAAACTAGCGTCAGTCGTGTGCACCTGGGTGGCTGTTAGACACTACGCTATGCTGAGAGCAAATAGTTTTTAAATAGCATCAGTTGCATGTGTTTGTGTTCAAAAAGCAGTGATTTTTATCACTGATAATTGGCAAGAAATAAGCAGCAAGACAATTCAGAACAGTGTTGCTCACTGCGGTTTCAAGCATTCAGGCTTAGAGCTGCCAGAAACAGCAGGGAGTGAAAATGAGTTAAGACTTACAAAAAAATTTGAAGGAACAGACAATCATGTTGAACGTTACAATGAAAATGAAGATTTGGAGGATGCAATCGTCAAAGGCAATCAAAGTATATTTATTATCAAAGTATGTATATGTTATACAACCTTGAGATTCATCTCCTGACAGGCAGCCACAAAACGCAGTTCATTATCTGCACTAGGTGTCTCTGCTGATTTTGTTCACTTGCAGTTAATTAAAGAACACAGCATGCACTGGATGAGTTCCTCCATTGATAACTATTAGGAACTATTTCACAATTTTATAGTGCTGTAGTAGTATTGGTAGTGTTCTCATTTGTTCTGTACTTTACCTAAGTGCATCATTTGTTACTCAGTTAAAAGGTAGCTTGTAGCAAAGGTAGCAAAAAAGGTCGATTTTTGCACCCTTTTAACTATTTCCATGAAGCTTTGCCTAATTGGGCCCAAATGCACTGGTCCCGATGTGTCTGAATTAATCAGAATCTACTATGCGTGTATACAGTGAAATCTTATCTTAGGCATCAAGGGGGAAAACACTGGCTATGCACAAGAGATTCAAGAATACCTGTCTAAAAACGAACCCCAGTGGTGCTTGGGCAGCATGAGAACACTCAGAGAATGCTGGAGGAACTCAGCCGGCCAGGCAGTATCTATGGAAAAGAGTAAACAGTTGACGTTTTGGGCCAAGACCCTTCATCTTTTGCATTGCTGCTGCCTGGCCTGTTGAGTTCCTCCAGCATTTTGTGTGTGTTGCTTTGGATTTCCAGCATCTGCAGATTTTCTCTTGTTTGTGGGCATCATGGGTATTACTGACCATGCAAGGCAAGACAGCGTCGACTCTACAGGTGATGCCTCCCTACTGATGTTCTAAACAACTTCTCTGCACTCTTCAAGGCTTGCAACACAACACCAGCCAAGAAAGCTCACCCCCTTCCAGATGAGCAAACAGCAGCAGGCATGAGAAGGACTCTGCAGAGAGTTCACCTCCATAAAGCAGGTGGCTCAGACAACACTCCAGGCTGAGTACTCAGGGAACATGCACACCAGCTCACTGACATATTAATGGATATCTTCAACACTTCAGTCATCCAAGCTGTTGCCCCACATGCTCAAATCAGCCACCATCATCCCTGTGCCAAAGAACTCTACACCTTCAGAACCGCTTGGTAGCATTGATGCCAATTATCACAAAGTGCCTTGAATGGCTGGTAATGGCACTTACCAAAAAGTCCATTCTGGTCACAGTGAACGTTCACCGATATGCTTACCAACAGAACTGCTCTGCGACAGATGCCACGGCAGTAACTCCTGAGAGTGCACATCTCACACAACCTCTCATGGTCCCAAAACACATTCCACACAATCTGGAAAGCTCAGAAATGCTTCTACTTTCTGAAGAGGCTGATGCAAATTGGACTATGCTCATCTATGTATACTCATGTCATTCTTCAGAGGAGCAGTAGAGAGCCTCCTAGCAAGCTGCATCATGGCATGGGTCAGAAACTACACTGCAGTGGACAGGAAATCTCTACAACATGTGGACAAAACTGTCCAATGCATCACCGGCACCAGCCTACCTACTATCAAGGAGTTATACACAGAAAGGTGCTAGAAAAAGGCCAGTAACATCATAAAGGGCCACACACCCTGCTCATGGATTGTTTGTCCCACTCCTATCAGGGAAGAGGTTGTGTAGCGTCCACGCTAGGACCACCAGGCTCAAAAATAGTTACTTTCCCCAAGCTGTAAGCCTGATCAACACTTCCACCACTGCTTTATCATTTCCTGTCAGTCACTTTATGTACAGACACTCCTGTAATCACCTTATGGATACACAGATTACGTATATAAGTTAGCTTATGTATTTATATTTATTGTGTTCTTTATAATTTTTTTGTGTTGCATTGGATTCGGAGTAACAATTAATTCATTCTCCTTTGCACTTGTGTACTGGAAATTACATTAAACAATCTTGAATCTTGAAAGTGACCTATAAGTAACCAGGCATCTAACCTGGTATCCAAGAATATTGTTAGGGATGGAAATAAATTCAGTGTGATTTGTATTTACACTGATGAAAGCGAAGCACATTTTTTCATAATCCCCTTACTGTTCAGAAAGTTATCTTTCAATTAAGATAATATCAGCTGATTTACATCATTCATTGCAATTATACTCAGTTCTCTCATAGATTTTTCTAAAGCTTGCAGTCATCACCCAGTCAGGATATTGCAATGGGACAAAGACTGTTAAATTGTCAAACAGCCGATGTTTAAACAGACTATTATGCTGATTCCTTAATCATATACTGACATTTTTATTTGAATAATACAAGAGCATCCTAGAACCCAAACCTTCAGACACTTCTTTATCTTTGCTTGTTGAGGTTATTGTTCAGCGAAGCCCTCTGAGAATACAGAAGGCACTCTGGTTGTATATTCAGAGAATCAGATATTGCATAGTTAAATAGAAAAACAGACTTAATGAATTTGAACACCTAGCGTGGATTGTTCTATTCTGGCAGTGCGTAGCAGGAATTAATGTGTGCAAATCAACACATAATCCCACAAGGTTCTGTGTCTTTTTGTTTCATTGTTCTTAGGATGTAGGTGACACTGATGTTGCTGCATAGATTGTCCCTCTAGTGCTTTGAAAGTGGAAGCTCCAGGGTGGGGGTCCGGAATTGTAGTCTCGGGCACCAGCAGCTTTCAAAGAGCTGTTGGCTGCCCTTGACATTGAAATGTTTTTCTTAAAAGAGAGGAAAATGCTTCAGGAGAGAACCATCGCATTCATCAGTTAGCCTCTGGCAGTTAAGCAAAAGGTTATATAGCAATGAAGGGCAGCCCTGTATCAATGGCGGGATCATCTGAATGGAATACAGAGGTGGGAAGGCAAAGGGGGGGGGTTGGGTGAAGGGGGGAAATAAAATTATTTTTATAGCCCTCCTTTGAAACATTCACGTGAAACAGGCAGTGAGTGATTGAGGCAATTTTCAGATAATCCAGCTGCATTAATCAAGAGCTCTAATAACTTGAACAGAATGTGTAACCTTGATAAGCCTTGTGCAGTGAGTGTAGAGGCTCAAAATTCTTGCAGCCATTACAGATCTAATAAACCAGAACATCAAAACACCGCTGAACTAATTTGTCCAAAATATTCAGTTGTTACTTATCTGATTAAGTCATTCATCTGAAAATATTGTTAAGGAAATGAAGCAACAGCTCTGATGTTTCAGCTATCTAAACCAGTGACAGTACAGCTTCCTTACTTCATGGGTTAACTGAACTCAGCAGGGATTCTGTTGGTAACATCAGTGCCTCTGGGTCAATGAAAGGAATAGCTAAGTGATGACTCCTGTTGCAACATGCATGGACGTGTATCAGCTAAGTATAGAATCAGGCCATGATGATGCCCTCGTGTTTGACATTCATAATCAATCAGGAAAAGTGTGGAACTTTACACTAGTCATAGAAGGTAGAGAATTAAATCAAACTCCAGAATTCAAAAATTATGCTTTTTTTTATAAAGTGAAAACAAAATCTCCAGTTGGTAATGTTCCTTGTCCTCAGCTAAAGGAAACATTTAACCCATTCTTCACCAGTACCTGTAATTACTGCCAGAGCAGTCTCCATATCAAGCCTTTACAGTATCCATCCAGATAGGATGCTTTCTATCAAAATTGAAAGTAAATTTATTATCAAAGTACATATATGTCTCATATATATCCATGAGATTCATTTTCTTCTGGGCATTCTCAGTAAATACAAAGACACACAATAGGTTCAATGAAAATCTGCATACAAGAAACAGCCAATGTGCAAAATACAACAGACCGTGCAAGTACAAAAAAACACAAAATAGTAATCATTAATAAATAAGTAATATATATCAAAAATATGAGATAAAGAGTCCTTGAAAGTGAAACAATAGGTTGTGGGAAGAGCTCGGTTGCGGAGAGTGAAGCTGACTGAACTTCCCATCTGGTTCAAGAGCCTACTAGATGAGGGGTAATAGCTGTTCTTGAACCTGGTGGTGTGGGTCCCAGGCTCCTGTACCTTCTTCCCGATGGCAGCAACAAGAAAAGAACATAGCCTGGATGGTGGGGTCCATGCTCTGGTGCATCATTGAAAATTAGTGAGGGTGAAATTTGTTCATCCTCCTGAGAAGCTAAAGGTGCTGTTTGGGATTTCTTGGCCATGGTATTAATGCACTTGGACCAGGACAGACTATTGGTGCTGTTCACTCCTAGCAACTTGAAGCTCTCAACCTTCTCAACCTCAGCACCTTTGATGGAAACAGGAGCATGTGCACTGCTCCCCTTCCTATCTTCTGCAAATGTGTAGATGGAGTTAAAGCAGAATACACACAGTTGTGTGTGTATAGAGAGTATATAGAGAGGATACAGCTGTGTGGCCACCAGTACTGAGAATAATTGTTGTAGAGAGGTTGCTGCATATCCTTACTGCTTGTGCTCTATTGGTCAGGAAAACCAGGATCTAGTTGCAAAGGAGTCTAGGATTTCAGAGATGAAATTGGGAGTTTGTAAGTATAGTACTGAAGGCAGGGCTGTAATCGATAAACAATGGGCTGACATAGGAGCATTTACTGTCAAGATGCACTAGAGATAAGGAAAGGCCGAGGAGATGGTGCCTGCCATAGACCTGTTACAGCGGTAGACAAATTGCAATGGGTTGAGGATGTCTGGGAGGCATGAGTTAATGTGTGCTATGACCAGGCTCCCTAAGCACTTCATGATGGCAACGTCAGAGCCAGCAGGCAGTTTTCATTAAGGCATGTTACCTTGTTTTTCTTAAGTTATCAGGATGATAGTGGTCTTGTTAAAACAGCTGGAAGCCTCAGATTGAATCAGGGAGAGGTTAAAAATCTCTGCAAATACCCCTGCCCAGCAGATCAGCACAGGATCTAAGGGCATGTTTCAGAACCATCCAAGCCAGATGCTTTCCAGGGGTTCACTCTCCGGAAGACTGATATTAAGTCTGCAGTGGTGAATATGGGTACGGGTGCTGGCAACTAAACATAACTGGGGCTGTAGATAGCACTTGTATGGGGACAAGGAGTAAAAGAGAAACAAGAGTGGGCATCGGACTGCTGAAAAATGATACTGAAGGAGTAGTAACTGGGAACAAAGAAATGATGAATGATACAAAGATAAGTGGAGGGGCAGGTACTGTTGACAAAACAGAGAGTCTGCAGATAGACTTGGATAGGTTGAGAAAATGGGCTAAGAAGTGGCAGATGAAATACAGCACAGGGAAGTGTATGATCATGTACATTCTTAGAAGGAATAAAGGGCTATTTTCTAAATAGGGACAGAATTCAGAAATTGGAGCTGCAAAGGACTTGGGAGCCCAGGTGCAGGATTCCCTAAAGGTTAACCTGCCGATTGAGTCGGTAATAAGGAAAGCAAATGCAATGTTAGAATTCACTTCCAGAGGACTGGAATATAAAAGTAAGGATGTAAAAATAAGACTTTGTAAGGTATTGGTCATATTACATTTGGAGTATCATGAGCAGTTTTGAACCCCAGATCAATGAATGGATATGCTGGCATTGGAGGAAGTCCAGAGGAAGTTTACGAGAATGATCCAGGGATGAAACAGCAAACATAAAAGGAGTGTTGGATGGTCCTGGGCCTGTATTTGCTGGCTTGAGAAGAATTGTGGGGATGGGGGGGGGGGGGGGGGGGGGGGTGGAGACTCATTGATATCTACCAGATAAAGAAATGCCTACATAGAGTAGATGTGGAGAGAACGTTTCCTACAGTTGAAGCATCTAGGACAAGAGGATACACCTCAAAATAAAAGAATGTCCCTTTAGAACAGAGATGAGGAGCAGTTTCTTTAGCCAGAGAGTGTTGAATCTGTGGAATTCATTGCCATTGACAACTGTGGAGGCCATTGGATATACTTAAAGTAGAGGGTGATGGCTCTTGATTAGTAAAGGTGTGAATAAGGCAAGAGAATGGGCTTAATGAGGGAAAAATAAATCAGCCACGATCAAATGGCAGATTCAGAAGACCAAATGGCCTTATTCTGCTCCTATATCTTATGGTCTTATAGTCCAAGACTGCAATAGGGAGTGAATCTCCCAGTTTTGCCCATCGGTTCCAATTTGGGAACACTGTATTGACCTCTTTGGCAGAGTGATACACTTACTGATAAAGTCATTTACAGCAGTGACGTACTCACCTAGCGGGCCTGCTGAGACATTGAACTTAGACAAGTCAACTGACTCAAAGCAGTCACTTGGAAGCTCATCTGTTTCCTCAGACCAAAACTGTATGACTTCCCATTCTCACATTTCAGCTACTGCTTTTATGCAGGGAGAAGGAACACAGCCTGGCGGTCTGATTTACAGAAGTGTGGGCAGGGGAAGGAGTGGCTCAGTAGGTGTCTTTACACCATAAGACCATAACACGTAAGAGCACAATTAGGCCACTTAGCTCATTGAATCTGCTCCACATTCCATCATGGCTGATTTATTATCCCTTTCAAAGCCATTCTCCTGTCTTCTCCCTGTGACTTTTGGCACCCTTACTAATTAAGAACCTATCAGCCTCCACTTTAAATATACCCAGTGACTTGGCCACCAAAGCCACTGTTGCAATGAATTCCACAGATTCACACCTTTGGCTAAAGATATTCCTCCTCATTTCTCTTCTATAAAGATATCCTTGATCTCTGAGGCTGTACCCTCTAGTCCAAGACTCCCTCACTGTAGAAAACATCCACTCCATGTCCACTCTATCTAGGCCTTTCAATATTTGATAGATTTCAATGACATTACCCCCACCCCTCCATTCTTCTAAACTCCAGTGAGTACAGACCCAGAGTCATCAAAAGCTCCTCATAGAATAACTCTTTGATCCCCAGAATAATTATTGTGAACCTCCTCTGGATCCTGATGGTCTTTGATGGTTATGTAGAAAGGTTCAAGGGTGTCTGAAAGGCTATGAGCAACAACTATGAAGTAGATTAGTGTACTTGGGCTTCTTGTAGCTAGCACAGAGATGGTGGCCCATTTGGTCTGTTTCAACTCTACGTCACTTTGCTTCTTGCTTTTTCTGCTCTTGCTCAAGATAAGATTGCCTGATAATGATTAATATGGAGGATGTTAGCTGCATAAAGTTTAGCCTTCTTAGAGTATGGATTGGCCCAGTCTTAGCCTTACCATTCTTAATAAGATTGCAGGAGCCACATACTGTACATGCCTGAAATGAGACTCACGAAATGGGCACCAATTCCTATCTGGCAAATCTTTAATAACAAGTCTATAGCCAACAGAGACACATGCCTTAGATATGTTGATAAAAATGACAGCCATGTATATCTTTATAGTTCCTCTTGGCCTCCTCTCTCACTGCAGCTGGGACGAATCCATTCTGATGATAATTAAGGACAACTATGTTCACCAGCTGTTTAGCTAAAACCTTAGAGAATAAATGGTGATAGCACACCAGTTATCTACTGATTTTAATTTTTCACTATCATCAGACTTCAGAACAAGGAATTTTCTGCTCTTTTTCATATTTTACCTACTTTAATCCAAGAGGAAAACATAATAGCCAGCTCACTGGTGTCCATTCAATGAACTTCAGTTCAACTACAAGTGCGATAGTTGCCTGAAAGGATAGTAATGGGAGCTGTGGATCAATCACATCAATCTCTATCGGCTAAATTTACAACTGATCCAGGTGTTAAGAGCGGAATACCCATCATCATGGAAGTTATAAATACAAAGTCACATGTTCCTCAAAAATATGTCAACATATCTCAAGACAAGTGTTAGGTGAGGAAACCCACAGTAATGGAAACCATAACTACAAAGTCACCTGTCGCTCTAAGATATGTGAACATATTGGCACCCGACTGTGCAAATGGATCCTCTGTTTCCTCACAGGCCAACTTCTCCTCCACTGTCACCATCTTCACAGGTGCACCACAAGGCTGTGTGCTTAGCCTCCTAGTTTACTTACTTTATACTTATCGGGACTATGTTGGGACTTATCTGTGGAGCGGGAGATTGCAGAATGAGTTGGAGATACTTCCTTGTGGACTCGATGTGCAGGTTTAAAAAGCAAGCAGGTCCTGTCAATACTTCTCTGCAGAGCAGGAGATTGCTTGGGTTAATAGTAACTAAAGTTAATTAGCAAGGGTCAATAAACAGAAGTAGGGTTTGAGCAGAGTGGCCATTGTGTGAGTGGGCAGTGTTAGAGTGGTCAGTCTTTAGCTCACACGGGCTTGGTCAAGAGCAGGTGCAGGCTAGAACTTAACTTGGAGAAGTTAGAGGCATACCAAGTGTAGGCAGGATGATAGTTCAGACAGCAGAATGCTTCTCCTGAGAGATGTGGTATTTCAGGGTAGCCAATGGTCTCCCTGATGGCTACAGCTGCAGGAAGTGCTCCCAACTTCAGCTCTTGATCGACAAGGTCAAGGAACTGGAGCTGGAGCTGGATGCACTCGGGACCATCTGGGAGGCTGAAAACTTCATAGATGATCTTTACTGATGTGGTCACACCCAGAGTGCAGGCTTCAGACAGTAGATCGGTGACCATCAGGAGAAGTAAGGGGAATAAGCAGTCAGGGCAAGCTTCTCCTGTGGCCATTCCCCTCAGCAACAAGAATACACCTTTGGATACTTTTGTGGGGGTTGACCTATCAGGGCACAGCAGCAACAGCCATGTTAGTGGCACTTTGGCTGGCTCTGAGGCTCAGCATAGAAGGGTAAAGTCAGGCAGAGAGGTAGTGGTAATGACTCGATAGTTAGGTGAAAGGATAGGAGATTCATTGGCCATGAAAGAGAATCCAGGATGGTGTGTTACCTCTCCATGCCAGTATTCAGGATGTCTCAGTGCAGCTGCAGAAGATTTTCAAGAGGGTGGGTGAGCAGCCAGAAGTCATGGTGCACGTTGACACCAAAGACATAGGTACAAAAGGGGAAGAGATCCTGCACAGCGAGTATAATGAGTTAAGGAAAAGGCTGAAGAACAGAACTTCCCAGGTAGTAGTCTCTGGATTGCTCCCAGTGCCATAAGCTAGTCAGTTCAGGAACAGGATGATAGTACAGATGGTTTCAGATTTCTGAATCACTTGGATCTCTTCTGGGGAAGGTTTGACATGTACAAAAAGGAAGGGTTACACTGAACCTGAGGGGTACGAATACCCACTTCCTTGCGGGCAGGTTTGCTAGAGCTATTGGGGATGGTTTAAACTAAGTCGGCAGGGGGATGGGAACTGGAGTGAGAGAACTGAGGATGGGGTAGTTGATATACAAGTTGATGCAGTGTGCATTGAGTCCATGAGGTAGGACAGACAGATGATAGAACAAGGACTTTTGCGTAGGACTGTATTTGTCAATGTGGCGTGGATGGCAAGTTTGCAAATCTGATATGAGCAGAGGATTTTGGGAATGGTGGGGGTGGACCACCACAGTAGGGTGAAGGACAGGTGGCAGAGAAGGAGTGCCGGGGCGAGGGGTGGCTCATGTGCAGACATACCCAGCCCTGAGGCATCAAGCAAGGTCATTTGATTCCAAACAATTGGTCTGTTGATCATTTCAGAATGTTTTTCTGGTGCTTCATGCTCCCTATACTCTCCCTTCCCTTTTTTCCAACCTTGATTGCCTCTGCCCTGCCTCAGTCCACAATAGAGATCCATATCAGAATCAGGTTTGTCATCACTCAACTATGTCATGAACTTTGCTTTTTTTAATGTGTCGGCAGTACAATGGAATACATAAAATTACTACACAACTATACAAAAATCTTAGGCACCCTAGCACTACTTATGTGCATAAAATCTTTACACAATACTGCATACATAAAACAACATTGTTTCCTCAGTTTCCCTAGGTCCCTGCTTAGTAGATGAGCCACACTCAGTGGTAAATGATTTTATTAGATCAGATACATGAGAAAGGAAGACTGATAAGACTTACAGTGCATCATCAGCGCTGTCAGCACTAAGTGTCAGTTTTGACCCGTCTTTTAGGTGAATCATCAGCATACATTCCCTACTGGTTTCTTCAGGTGGCAATCTGCCTGATGCAAAAAAGAAAGTAATATTAATTTAGAGGGAAAAAATGGGTTAAAGAAAAAGCCTTTGTTTCTCTTCAGCTGTTTCTATAGCGAACAGTAACTGTATGTTTTAATGTACATGTGTCAAATAAAATTTATCTTTAATCATTAAATCTGGCATTGCAAAAATACTGTTCAGATCTAGCATTATTTCAGTAAATTGGAAATAATAAATGTTGTTACATTCTATGTTCATCATGCCATAACATGAAGTTACAGATAAAATCAACACATGTTGACAAACAAGCAACTGAAGTATTTAGTCTCCAGACAACACCGCCACTTCTAAGTTCTCATTGCAGTCTTGAGATACAACCCTTAAACTTACACTGTTAGAAAACGGGTAACTTCTGAGGAAAAGAAAAAATGATTTGACTTATTTCTAGAGTGAAATCTGAAAACTGTATTTCTAATGGAAGTTTCATAAGAATTCTACAATTATAATTCTTCATATTCGCCATGACATCATACTGATCAACGGAATGCAAGAATTAAAAGCATAAGGCCATTAAGAAGCTTTAAGAAGACCAGTATCATCCTGGTACCTAGTTAAAATAAGGTAATGTGTCTTATTGACTACAGCCTGATATCTACCATCATGAAGTGTTTCGAGAGGCTGGTTATGACACGCATCAACTCCAACTTTCCAGATAAACCTGACCTACTGCCAAAACAGGTTTATGGCAAATGCCATCTCCCTGACCCTACAATCATCTCTGAAATATCTGAGAGTAAAGACACCTGTGTTAGACTGTTGTTGACTATAGCTCCACCTTCAACATTATAATTCCAGGGAAACTCATCACCAAACTCCAAGACCAGGAAGTCAATACCTCCCTCTGCAACTAGATCCTTGGCTTCCTAACCAACAAGCAGCAATCAGTAAGGATAATCAGAAAAAGAACCACCACAATTTTTCTCAATGCTGGTGCTCCACAAGGTTGCATCCTCAGATCCCACTCTACTCTCTGTACACTGTTCGCGCTTCTGATCCAACTCCATCTACGAGTTGTGACACCACCGTTGTGAGCCGCATCTCAAATAATGATGATTTAGAGTACAGGAAGGAGAAAAGGAGCTTAATAACATGGTGTCACGACAAAACCTTTCCCTCAGTGTTGGCCATGCAAAAGGCTGATCATTGACTTAAGACAGTGCACATGTATAAAAAAAAGGGAGGAGGGGAATGAATGGGATGAATATGACCACTCAGTCACGAGTGTACAGGGAGTAGAGTAGGGGGCTGAAGGCTCAACCTTGAGGAGCTTCAACATTGAAAATAATCATGGCTGTGGCTGCCTACCCTTAACAGTCAATTTAATGGAAGACCCTACCCACCCCAGACATTTTCTCTTCTCCCCCTCTCACTGAGCAGAAGATACAAAAGCCAGAAAGCACATACCACTAGCTCAAGGACACCTTCTCCCCCACTGTTATAAGATTATTGAACGGTTCCCTAATGTGACAAAATGGACTCTTCACCTCACAATCTATCTTGTTATGATCTTGTTCTTTATAGTCTACCTGCAAAGCATTTTTTCTGAAGTTGTTACACTTCATTTAGCTTGTACTACCTCAATGGGGAGGAGGTCTGGCCCCTGCACATGCAGCACACTGGCTCACTTGTGTGTGAACACACCCTGAGGCTCGTGAACCATATCCCCAGCTATGGGTAAATAGCCCCACTGCCCTGTGGGCAGCCTTGGGAGAGATAAAGGCTACGGGAGTAAACCCAAACAGCAATTCTGGAGTGGAGCCCCTGAGCTCATTGAACATCCTTCCGGCAGCTCCAGCAGCCAAGCTGGTGCCAAACATATTGCTTCATAAGTTTTTCCTTTGGATTACACTGGTGAGGCCAAGAGGGCGATCCTAACGACGGGGCAACTCAGGATCATCATCACCCATTGTCCTTCAAGACAGATGGATGCCAACCAACCAACCTCAATGCACTGTGTAATGATTGATCTGTATGAACTGTGTGCAAGATAAGCTTTTCATTGTATCTTGGTACAACAATAAACACATTAAATTAATCCAAAAGGACTACTATTCCATAATGCTAGTCATTATTTGGCAAGAACATAAGTTCAACATTTTAGAAACTGCTTCTTCCTCTCTGCCATCAGATTTCTGAACAGTCCATGAACTCATGAACACTACCTCAATATTTTGCTCTCTTTTTGTACTTCCTTTGTTATATTTCTTATTGTCACTTACAGATTTTTATACGGGTGGCGGAGTGGAGACATGTCCCTACTGAAGGAAGTGTAAGGCTCTCCCTCCTTCCGCTAGCCTGCTCAGCCACCTCCCCCCGTCACCCCCCGGATCACGGTCACGTGAAGCGATGGGAGCAGCTGGTGGATGGTCGTATGAGCAGCTGGTGCATATCACAAGTCCTGGTTATGCGACCACTGACACCAGGCAGACAATTTTTGAAGAGTATTGATAATGGCTGGGGTCACCCATCTTGTAAAGATACTGTCCAGAAGAAGGCAATGGCAACCCACTACCACAGGAAAATTTGCCAAGAAGAATCATGGTCATGGATAAGACCAAGATTGCCCATGTCGATATGATATGGCACATAATGATGATGATGATGATGATAAGTACTTTTTTAAATGCATTGGACTGTACTGCTGCCACAAAAAAACAACAAATTTCACAATATATGTCAGTGATAATAAACCTGATTGTGATTCTGATTCTGGTGACACTATGGAAGTTATGTAAAACCCTAACATTAGTGAGCAGGAAACTGGGAGTTCCACTCTAACTATTGCTCACCACCAATATTTCACAACAGACCAGGCATCCAGAATCAGCCTGCACCTGTCTGAGCCCTATCCCTCACCCTTCCCACCAACACCTTCCACCCTTAACCCCACTGATTCACCACCAGGTACAGGAACATCAATTTATTGCAAGTCTGCTGCACTACTTCTACAAAGGTTTGGCCCTTTCTGGGATTCGTTAATCTTGCTTAAGTCTACAGGGGTTACACGGACCCCTGTAGTGTAAGATATTGAAAGACCTTGTTTTATTTTTCCTTGGGAAATTGTAAGACAGGAAAGGTTACAGTTTACAACTGCTTGGAGAGGAGAGGTGGAGGTAGAAAGAGAGGAGAGATGAATGGGAACGAAAGGAATGGAAAGATGAGGAGAGTGGCTACCAATGGGAAAAAGGGTTGTGGATCTGTGGTGGAAACATCTACTCCGAAGCATCTACTGCATTCTCACAAAAATGGCAATCATTGTGACTAAACTCTCCTCGGGCTTCCAGCTGGCTGCTGGTATCGATTATAACCTGGAAGCTTGAGAAAGTTTATTTATCATACGCCGGGAAAGCACAGGATCCTTTTTCATTGCTTTGCAAGTGGATGTCAAGGTCAGCAGAGTCGTGAACATTGATTGCTTAGCTCCTTCAAGAGAATGTTAGTGGAATACTACACTTTCGCTTCCATTTCACCTGACAATACCAGCCACAGCAAAAATGCATTTCCCACTTTAGAAAGTGGGACCAGATTTAACTGCTGCGAAGCACTCACAAAATGGTCCATTTAATGTATACGAGTGGTTAGTGCTGGCCACGTTAAAAAACAAATTTCACAACATATGCCAGTGATATTAAACCTGATTCTGACTCTGATGAGACCATTATAAGGAACAGGCAGCACAGAACTTGGCCTATCACAGAATCTGAAGTGCTGTGTTATTTATCACATCTACTCCAACCGGATCATGTAGGTGCAAATCTCTCCAATTCAGCAAATGTCAGCTTATGGATGAGTACGGTTTAGAGGAAGAAAAATGGTGAGAGTTCTGGTATAGGACCAGTTTAGCAAAATTCAGAGCAAAATTCTGCTGCTAATTCAATATATTCTCAATAAAATTTAAAAATCTCCAAATTGGCAATCACTAATATGGTCCATAAATAAGGACATAAAATTTGGAAAATGTGAAATGTCACAATTCTGTTACAGTGCTAAGGACTTCACTATAATATCTACCCAACATTGTTTGGTGCCAGACTGGATTCACAGCACAACATCTTGTTTTTACAGTAACCCTGACTGAGCAGGGAGAGGTGAACAAACAGTAATGGCTATCATTTCCTACACGTGCTTATAGCTTTCTTTTAGGCTGCTATATTGGATTATTAAGTGATAGGAACCCATCCGAATGAAGAATTTCCAAGCCTCAAACCTGGAGGCATCTGGCAGAGTAGGTAAATCTATGTAAAATTATCTAAGAAAGGGAAAGAAATATGACAATGTTTATATAATCCCAGCAGTAATCATAAACTGTTGTCTTATGCAGGGTCAGTGTTAGTGCTTTTTAGTGCAAGTTATTTGGAGATATTGTTTGCTTAAAATTAGTTGCCATCCACAAATCAAGGGAATTCACAATGATTTGAACAACATCATTTTACATCATTCCAATGTTACCTGTTGTAACTTGTATTTGTTCTTTATTTCTGTTGGTAATTTCCCTGTGTCATAATGAACGATGAAAATGCAGGAAGTTTCTAACAGTCAAGTTTTAGGGAAATTCCAGGCAGCAGCACCTCCATAGCTCACCACATGAGCAAAAGTATTTTTCTTATTGTTCTGCAAATGGGCAGATAGTTTTTGTTTTCTTGTTCATGCGGTTCTTATTCTGATATTATTTTAATACTTAAGGGGATTACCTTTTTAATAAGACCGTCAGACATAGAAGCAGAATTAGTCTATTAGCCTGTCATGTCTGCTCTGCCGTTCCATCATGGCTGATTTACTGCCCCTCTCGACATTTTTCTGCCTTCTCTCCATAACCTAAGACACTCCTATTAACCAAGAACCTATCAACCTCTGATTTAACTATACCCAATGACCTGGACTCCACAGCCCTTTACGGCACTGAATTCCACAGATTTGCCACCCTTTAGATAAAGAAATTCCTCCTCATCTCTGTTCTAAAGGGACGTCCTTCTATTCTGTGTCTGCGCCCTCTGGTCATAGACTCCCTCACTATAGGAAACATCCACTCTGTCTAGGCTTTTCAATATTCTATAGGCTTCAATGAGATTCCCCTCCCCTCCCAATTCTTCTTACTCCAGTACAGGCCCAAAGATATCAAATGCTCCTCATATATTATCCCTAAGGTAAGATATGGACTTCAGCAAGGCCTTTGACAAAGTTCCACATGGAAGGTTAGTTAAGAAGGTTCAGTCGTTAGGTATTAATGCTGGAGTAATAAAATGGATTCAACAGTGGCTAGACGGGAGATGCCAGAGAGTAGTGGTGGATAATTGTTTATCGGGATGGAGGCCGGTGACTAGCGGGGTACCTCAGGGATCTGTTTTGGGCCCAATGTTGTTTGTAATATACATAAATGATCTGGATGATGGGGTGGTAAATTGGATTAGTAAGTATGCTGATGATACTAAGGTAGGAGGTGTTGTGGATAATGAGGTGGGTTTTCAAAGCTTGCAGGGAGATTTATGCCGGTTAGAAGAATGGGCTGAACGTTGGCAGATGGAGTTTAATGCTGAGAAGTGTGAGGTTCTACATTTTGGCAGGAATAATCCAAATAGAACATACAGGGTAAATGGTAGGGCATTGAGGAATGCAGTGGAACAGAGAGATCTAGGAATAACAGTGCATAGTTCCCTGAAGGTGGAGTCTCATGTAGATAGGGTGGTGAAGAAGGCTTTTGGAACGCTGGCCTTTATAAATCAGAGCATTGAGTACAGAAGTTGGGATGTAATGTTAAAATTGTACAAGGCATTGGTAAGGCCAAATTTGGAATATTGTGTACAGTTCTGGTCACCGAATTATAGGAAAGATATCAATAAATTAGAGAGAGTGCAGAGACGATTTACTAGGATGTTACCTGGGTTTCAGCACTTAAGTTACAGAGAAAGGTTGAACAAGTTAGGTCTCTATTCATTGGAGCGTAGAAGGTTGAGGGGGGATTTGATCGAGGTATTTAAAATGTTGAGAGGGATAGATAGAGTTGACGTGAATAGGCTGTTTCCATTGAGAGTAGGGGAGATTCAAACGAGAGGACATGATTTGAGAGTTAGGGGGCAAAAGTTTAAGGGAAACACAAGGGGGTATTTCTTTACTCAGAGAGTGATAGCTGTGTGGAATGAGCTTCCTGTAGAAGTAGTAGAGGCCAGTTCAGTTGTGTCATTTAAGGTAAAATTGGATAGGTATATGGACAGGAAAGGAGTGGAGGGTTATGGGCTGAGTGCGGGTAGGTGGGACTAGGTGAGATTAAGAGTTCGGCACGGACTAGGAGGGCCGGAATGGCCTGTTTCCGTGCTGTGATTGTTATATGGTTATATGGTTATATAAGATAGAAGATGATGAGAGGCATTGATTGTGTGGATAGTCAGAGGCTTTTTCCCAGGGCTGAAATGGTTGCCACAAGAGGACACAGGTTTAAGGTGCTGGGGAGTAGGTACAGAGGAGATGTCAGAGGTAAGTTTTTTACTCAGAGAGTGGTGAATGCATGGAATGGGCTGCAGGCAATGGTGGTGGAGGCGGATATAATAGGGTCTTTTAAGAGTCTTCTGGATAGGTACATGGAGCTTACAAAAAATAGAGGGCTATAGGTAAGCCTAGTAATTTCTAAGGTAGGGACATGTTCGGCACAGCTTTGTGGGCCGAAGGGCCTGTATTGTGCTGTAGGTTTTCTATGTTTCTATGTTTCTTTCATTTCCAGGGCAATTCTCGTGAACCTCATCTGGACCCTCTCCAATGTCAGCACATCCTTTCTTAGATAAGGGGCCCAAAACTGCTCTCAATACTCCAAGTGTGTTCTGACCAAATCCTTATAAAGCCTTAGCATTACATCCTTGCTTTGTTATTCTAATCCTCTCAAAATGTATGCTAACATTACATCCTTACCACTGACTTAATGAGATTGTAAGATAATGTAATTGGTGGAAACATACAGATTTCCAACCACCGACATTGGGTTGGGGGTCACTTTGAGAGGCTGGTCTGACGTGATGAGGTAATTACGTAAAGGACTTTTAGCGTATTTTGAGTTCAGGTTTTGGAGTTCAGGAAACGTCTTATTACAGTTTTCTTAAACTTAAAATGCCTCACGTTGTGTTATCTGTGAAAACCTATATTGGTGACCCCCATGCTCTTGTACGATTCCAGAGTTACTGAACAAGTTGCTTTGAAACTGCTGGAATTTTAGAAGCAAAATGCCATCGCTTGGGTTGTACAAGCTGAGGCCCTACTCGCGCTGCGAGAAATCACAGCCAATGTCACCAAGTTCTACTATGCGGTAGCGTCACTTGGAAACTCCACAGCTATGAGACTGGTAAGTTACTGGAACATCCGCCTGAGCACCATAAATACCGATTGCTGAAAACTTACCTTTTACAGACTTTTGGACCATCAAAGTCTGAGCTATCCTTACAGTTGCTCTCCTTTCCCGGCCTCAGTGATGCTAAGCTGACAGAGCTAATGAATCACATGCTGTTTCTCTTGGGAAATCACCATCCTTGCTTTATTTTCAAAGAACTCTTCATGCAGCAAATGCCTGATTGTTCGCACAGGCCTCGCAAATATACCCGTGATGACTACAGAGAGCTTGCTAAAATGGCTGAGAGTCTACACACATCTAGGCAGTAGTGCATCATTTCTCCTCCTATCTCTAGCTCAATTAGCTTGGTCAACAAAGCCCCCAACATAAGCACACCCACGCCTGAGAAACAGATGATGTCAAGCCTGTGTTTTTACCACACTCGCTTTGGTACAAATGCTAGGAAGTGCTGACCACCTTGCAGTTTCAACAGTGCCTGTGCATCAGGACAGCAGAGCTCTGTGAACACCGTGGCTTCCAGCTGCCAAGGATGTCTCCTGTTCATTATGGACACCCTTTCAGGGCGATGCTCCCTGCCTGTTAACAGTGCTGCCAGCATCGCCTATTGATGAGAAGGCAAAGAGTGCTGAAACCTCAGCGGGATTCAGACCTATGGGACACAACAAGTGACACTCTGCTTCACTGGGCGATGTTGCACATGAGGCTTCATTCTGGCTGAAGTGGCTAGACCTCTGCTCAGTACAGATTTCCTGTGTGCCCAAGGACTATTAGTTGATCTTAAGAACTACCGGCTTGTGGAATTCAAGGACTTTGGGTTGTTACCCTGCTCTCCCAGTAAATTCCCCACAACGACTGTCAATCGCATACACCATTGCATGTGAGTTTACTTGATTGCTGGGCAGATTCCCAGACCGCACCAAGCCCACATTCTCCACAATAGCCATAAAACACAGAGATGAGTAACACATTTTTACAACTGGCCCACGTCCATGGTTGCGCGTGTAGACTGGACCCAGAAAAGCTGGCAACCATGAAGGCTGAGTTTGCCAACATGGAAAGACTTGGCATTGTACGCCAGTCGAATAGCCTCCAGGCTTTGCCCCTCCATACGGTCCTTAATTCCGATTTTGGTTGCTGCCTATACGGCACTTGTTCACAACTGATAGACAACATATTAAGGGGAAATAAATGTCATGGCTGATTGCCTCTCATGGCCAGCCATTGAGGCCATACACATAGGGGTTGACTATACTGGCATGTCAGCCAACCAAGCTACTGACCCAGAGGTCCAGGCTTACCAGACAGCCTGCGGTTGGCTGACATTAAGTTCGGAAAAGCTGGGGTTTCTCTCCTGTGCAGTGTCTCAACTGGTTGCCGTCATCCCAAATTGCCTGCAAACTGGCGGTGGACTGTGTTTGAGTCCATGTATGGCCTCTTGCATCCGGGTCAGAAGGCCTCACAGAAACTGGTTGCACTAAAGTTTGTGTGGCACGGCCTTAGAAAGGATGTGTGTGATTGGACTGCAGCCTATATGGAGTGCCAGCAGTCAAGAATTAACCATCATGTCCAGGCATAATTGGCAACTCTTGAGGTCCCTGAGCAGCAGTTTAACGTCGTCAATGTGGACTTCGTTGGTCCTCTTCCCCCCTCCTGCAGTTTCACGCACATTACCATGACGCACCATAACACCAGGTGGTCAGAAGTCGTCCCTCTAGCATCAAAGGTAGCCGCAGATGTGGCTCAGGTGTTCATCAACACCTGGGTCACTCAGTTTGACATCACATTTGATATTTCCTCTAACCATGGTTCCCAATTCATATCAGACCTTCGGACTGCGATGACCTGGCTACATTACTCCAAAACCGTATTACACATAGTCCAATGGCCCATGCAAGTGGTTTCACCACTCCTTAAAGGCTGCTCTGAGAGCTTCCCTGAGTGTTGGCATGATCGTCTTCCATGAGTCCTGTTGGGACTCAGAACTACTCCAAAGAGGAGCTTATTGGCTTTTCAACAGCGCTCCACCTTCCTCAGTAAATTCAATTCCTTTTTCACCTATTCTTACCTCCCGTCATGACATAGAGCACCCCTAGGTTCCTGTTAACCTATTTTCTGCCCCGTTTGTTTTCATCTGCCATGATGTACACCAGCATCCCCTTAGGCCCCCTTACAGTGGCCTGGTCTGCATTTTTGAATGGAGAGAAAAGAATGTGTTTCGATAGACCGCCTTAAACCGGTCCACCAGGATTAGGAGGATTCCACTATCATGCCGCTGGCATCACAACAGGACCATGAGTGTGCCAACTCTTACTGGATGAGTCAGAGAACTCGTTCACCCATGGAACATAGGATCTGAGCTGGGTGGCTCATCCGTGCGCTGAACAGGCTCACAATGCCAGTTTTAGTGAATTCTGGGGAGGCCTGTGTAGGGTAATGTAGTTGGTGGAAACGTACAGAATTCACAACCATCAACCACTAATACAGGCTGGTCTGACATGATGAGGTAATTATGTAAAAATTTTTTTTGCACATTTTGTGTTCAAGAAATGCGTTGTTACCATTTTCTTAAACTTAAAATACCTCAAGTCATGTTATTTGCATAAACCTACAAGATCACTCTCACCTTTCCAGCACTCTCTAGATGTTTCCCTATATTTTTCAGAGCAGTTCAAATTGCTATTTCAATGGAAACCACCGAGAGAAATGCAATTGTGTAACAGTCAGGAATGAAAGTGAGTATGAACAAAAGTACAACAGTTAAACAGAAACCAGCCTGACCTAACAAACTGTGTTACCATTGTGGCTGGGGCTCACATATATCACAGCAATGCAGATTTAAAGGCGAAACCTGCAGAAAATGCGACAAAGTAAGACATACAAAAAGCATATCAGGCAGATAAAAATAAATGGACTGCACAGGGAAGAGAAAAGCATGAAAGGTAAGTGGTAGTTTCAAATAAAGTGCTAACCTCATGCTGTTGATGAAAAATCTGATAATGGTGGAGGTGACGCAGGACTGTGTTGCCTTGAGATTAACAAAGTGAAATTCACAATAGACAAGCAATATGACTTACACCAGAAGTGAATGGCAAATAAATTAAAATGGAATTGGACACTGGCTCAGCTGTTTCAGTCATTCCACAAAGTGAGTTTGATTGGCATTTCAAAGATACTAAACTGAAGCCTGCTGTTATCCAACTAATAACTTATATTGGAGAAAAGATAACTCCAGTGTGCATGACATGTGTATCACTGAAATACAACAACCAACAAGTCACATCAGGCCTGTATGTGGTAAAAACTGGAGGCCAGCATTGTGGGAGTGTGATTGGCTGTGACAAAAATAACTTGATTGAAGATCCATCCACCATTTGCATGCATCTGTCTCCATGTTGTACACCACGAACCAGTGGCTGACAGAGGGCAAACAGGTGTTGGTGCCAATCTCTGTGACTCTAGTTGGAAAACATATTGGACCAAAAAAGAACCATGCTCCTCACAGAAATTGTGAAAATGCAGAAAGCAGTCATCCGACTACAACGGTTTTTGTAGGCAACATATCTGAGAAAGCTACTGATATGTTAATCAGGCAGTTACTTGCAAAATGTGGCTTAGTTTTAAGCTGGAAGCGAGCTCAAGGAACTTCAGGAAAGTTGCAAGAATTCAGCTTTTGTGTGTATGAAGAATCTACTTTGCATGCATTAATGTCATTGCATGAACTTCAAGTGGGAGACAAAAAGCTGTTTGTAAAAGTAGATGGAAAGACCAAAGCCCAGTGGGATGAATGGAAGGGCAAATAAAAGGAGTCAACGGAGATATGAAAACAGGACTTGTCAGATGATGTCATGGATGAGGAAAGTAAGAGGAGAGATCAGATCATAAAGGGAGCAATAAAAGGGTTAATAAGAGAATACTCCAGTGAACTAAATGCACCTTCCTAAGATCAAGATGTACAAACGTTTGTACATTCTAGAAAGAAAAAAAGAAAGAAAAAGTGTAGGATAAAGAGAGAGAAAGAAACCGAGACCTGGAGAGAAGCAAGAGTTGAAGTAGATCCAGAGAGACAAGCTGGGAAAAGGAGAAGCGAGTTGTCCAGAGCTCTCAGAACCACTTCCTGCTTTCTCAAAGGGAGGAGGCCCAGAATCTAAGGTTGTTTTTACAGCCACAGTTCTCATCTGCCAAGCAGAGCAACCTCCCTTGTCAGGAATGACGTTATGCCACAAGAGTAAGAAATCTTCCACAACAATTAAATCTTTAGGTCTGAATGGGACAATTTAAAATTTACTGTGCCCTGGTTGTCTATACAGCTGTTGTATTATATCATATATTGTGTATATAGTTGAGATGCATTCTATATTGAGTTGGCGTTTATGGCTAACACGGAGGAGTGTTGTGCATTTAATATTTCAGTAATATTTGAAAAAAATTGTAAATATATTGTTTGAGTAAGCATTCTTTATTTGCTTATATACCATAATTCATTATGGTTATTTGTAAAAATACGTGAATTGCATATGTCACGACGCTACCATGTGATATACTTACACTGCCCTTAAAGTAAAAAAGCAAAGTTAGACTCGTAGTTGGGACTCTCCATGTTTTCCTTCCAAGTAGTTTTATGATTGGAGTTACAAAACATAACATATAGCATGCCTTTTCTATTCTAGCTCTCCTGACTTCTGGCTTCTGTATAATATTCTGTATAAAGATGCAACATGTGAAGAAGAAAGAAGGCATCAATTGTGGGGTGGGGGGAGGGGGCTTCAGAAATAGTACATCAAATAATTTTTAAATAGGTCACTTTTACTGTTCTGCTCAGTTCCAATGAACCTCCTGAGCCATCATCTCAAAAAAAAGCAAGGCAAGCCTTCCAAATACAAATGAAAATTCTGAACTTGGGTCAGTCTACTGGAATCTTTCTTTACAATCCCCCATTACTGAACCATTTCTTATGCCGTCCAAGATAACCCAAGATAACCAAATTGTGTTGAATTATGATTTCTTATGTTGTACCCCAACATGAATTTGGAAAGCCCCAAACTTTACTCTTTCTATTGCCTCCACCACTGCACTTCACAGTAAACACTTCAAACCAATTTTATAATGCTGTTTACATTGTATTTATGTACATATGTACATTTTATTCCATGTCTGTACTTCTAACTTTATTTGTATATATGTCTTTATTCTGCATAATTATTGAAGGTTGTCAGTTTTTGTTGCATGTAGCGCTAACATACCACAGCAATTTCCAAATACACGTAAAAGTATATAGCAAATAAAATTGATCCTTGGTCTGTTATAAACAAAATGTCCTACCAACAGTATGAAATGGATTCAAATCAATGTCTCAATGGCATCAACTACTACAGGGTCATATAAGAAGATATGGGGCATATGGATTGGAAACTGGTACTCAATCCAAGCATTTATCCACCATTCAAGCCTTCTGTCTTTCTCTATCTATTAGTGTAAAGTTCTGTCCAGTTCTCTTTCACATGCTTGTCCAGTCTATGCTTGAATGTGTCATTTGCACCATTCTCTGTTGAAGAATATTCCATATTGGTTTTAGACGGGTCATATTCTGCAGGAGGTTGGTCACCAGTGGAGTGCCTCAGGGATCTGTTCTGGGACCCTTACTCTTTGTTATTTTTATAAATGACCTGGATGAGGAAGTGGAGGGATGGGTTAGTAAGTTTGCTGATGACACAAAGGTTGGGGGTGTTGTGGATAGTCTGGAGGCTGTCAGAGGTTACAGTGGGACATTGATAGGATGCAAAATTGGGTTGAGAAGTGGCAGATGGAGTTCAACCCGGATAAGTGTGAAGTGGTTCATTTTGTTAGGTCAAATATGATGACAGAATATAGTATTAATGGTAAGACTCTTGGCAGTGTGGAGGATCAGAAGGATCTTGGGGTCCGAGTCCATAGGATGCTCAAGGCAGGTTGACTCTGTGGTTAAGAAGGCATACAGTGCATTGGCCTCCATCAACCGTGGGATTGAATTTAGGAGCCGAGAGGTAATGTTGCAGTTATATAGGACCCTGGTCAGACCCTGATGCACCATCAATAACTCTCGGAGACAGGAGGCGAATGATAGGCTTTTATTAGCAGCAAAAGAGACCACAACATCTTGGAGACTGAGGGAGGAGCAGTGCCTCCAATCGCCTTTATACAGTGGTCTGTGGGAGGAGCCACAGGAGCAGTCAGCAGAAGGGCGTGTCCAGACAGGTATACATAGTTTACCACAGACCCCACTTGGAGTACTGTGCTCAGTTCTGGTCGCCTCACTACAGGAAGGATGTGGAAGCCATAGAAAGAGCGCAGAGGAAATTTATGAGGATGTTGCCTGGATTGGGGAACATGCCTTATGAAAATAGGTTGAGTGAACTCGGCCTTTTCTCCTTGGAATGACGGAGGATGAGAGGTGACCAGATAGAGGTGTATAAGATGATGAGAGGCATTGATTGTGTGGATAGTCAGAGGTTTTTTCCCAGGGCTGAAATGGTTGCCACAAGAGGACACAGGTTTAAGGTGCTGGGGAGTAGGTACAGAGGAGATGTCAGGGGTAAGTTTTTTACTCAGAGAGTGGTGAGGGCGTGGAATGGGCTGCTGGCAACGGTGGTGGGGGCAGATACGATAGTGTCTTTCAAGAGACTTTTTGATAGGTACATGGAGCTTAGAAAAATAGAGGGCTATAGGTAAGCCTAGTAATTTCTAAGATAGGGATATGTTCGGCACAACTTTGTCGGCCGAAGGGCCTGTATTGAGCTGTAGGTTTTCTATGTTTCTATATTCTCACCACTCTTTCAGTCTAGAACTTTCTTCAGAATTCCCTATTGGAATTTCTTGGGGACAACCTGATACTGATCACTTCAGTAGCAATGTTATCTTTCTAACCCACTCTATTGAAACTTCTTGTAATATTAAAGAAAGTTCCATTAGGCCAGCCACCCCCAACAACCTTTCTTTCTCAAGAGAAAAATGATCTAATTTGTTCAGAAAGCTGTTCGCCAGAGATTGAAACAGATCATTATTAAACTTACAAAGTGACAGGAAATATTTACCTGTGCATTCATATCCCACCTTTACACTTAAGCAATTTATTTTTAGATGGATTCTGTCTTCCAGTTGATTGCGATTTTCATCTTGATAATAATAAAGGCTACCGTCCAGCCATAAATCAAACCAGTTCCTCTTCCATCGTCGAAGAACTGAGCCTACAGATACACATAACATATATTCATCAGCTCGTCTTGTTTACTACTGAACTTTAAAATGGTTCAATTAAAATAAAGCTTCAAATAACACAAATAAAGAAAGCTCCTGCCTCTTAAAAGTCAAAAAGGGGCCGGTTTCATATCGTATAGGGGTTTCCTCACAATTCTTTCAAAATTAAGCACTATGAAAGTAATTAGAAACATAATTGATTTAAATACTTGTTATAGATATGTAATGAAATATAAGTACAACTATTTTAACTTCTTTTAATGTGTCCCTTTTGAAAATGCAGCAATGAGTTAAAAGCACTGACTTTGTCTCCACAACCAGCCACTCTTCACCAGGGCCATCTTCGGTCATCCAAAAGAAGGGACGCCCACCCAGCGGGATCCGGGACGGCTTCCTTGTCTCTCGCCTGGTTTGGGGCTGAATTTGTCTTCCTTCGCACACCTACACTGGAACAATTCACACTCAACACTTCAGAGAAAGACGGCCTCTTCTCTTAATCCTGATCCCAATGACCGGATTAGGATTTATCGTCACTGGTTGATCCAGCTACTGAAGGCAAGAAGCTTCTAGAAAACAGGTGGAGGATGTTTTGCAATTTCACACACACACACACACACACACACACACACACACACACACACACACACACACACACACACACACACACACACACACACACACACACACACACACACACACACACACACACACACACACACACACACACTCTTCAGAAACTAGTTCTGTTTCTGCCGCTCTTCACAAAACAAAGTATGCATTTCTTTGCCAGGCTCCCCAGACAAGCAATTGCCTAGAGCTGCCTTCAAATACAAGCAATCAATTATTAATTTCAACATTACAAATTGCTAAGTCAATTAATTCTTAAAAATAGGTTAAAATTGGTTTTTAATTTCTAAAACACACCATTCGCATCCAGGCACTTTCTAGTAAGTTTCAACTATTATGTATAAGAAAGATGGTGGTTGTCTCTCGGGGTCCGAGGAAGACTAAACATTCTGCAGTCACTGGGGATACACAGGTGGCTTCGGAGGCCGAATGCCAAAGCACACAGGCGGTTGCAGGTTGGGGGTGGAATGGTGGTTGTTAGAACAGGTGCATACACAGCTCTGTAGCGCCGGTCTCATGCTGCTGCAAGGCGCTGATTTCGGTTATCCTCAAAGTCAGATGCAGCTTTTCTGGTCAGGGGGCGCCACGCAGCCCTGTTGGCTGCGGACTCAAGTTGTCGAGGCTGGAGGTCTGCCCATTTGATGTATGATTTCAAATTGTCTTTGAATCATTTTTTGGGGCAGCCCTGATTGCGACTGCCATACTCAAGCTCACTGTAGAGCAGCTGCCTGGGGATTCTTGTTTCACCCATGCGGATTACATGGCCAGTCCAGCGTAGCTGGGCCTGGAGGATCCTTGCCTCAATGTTTGTGCTGTTGGCTCTGTCAAGGACTTCCTGATTGGTGATTCGGTCCTGCCATCGAATCCTCATGATCGACCGCAGAGAGCGCATGTGAAACTGCTCCAGCTGTTTGATGTGCCTGCGGTACAGGGTCCAGGTTTCGCAGCCGTACAGGAGATGGGTGAGGACCACAGCCTTGTACACCTTGAGCTTGGTTGAAAGCTGAATGTCCTTGTGCTCCAGAACTTTGACACGGAGTTTCCCGGGTGCCTGACTGGTTTTCTGGATCCTTGCTGTGGTCTCTTTGTTAAGGGATCTGTCACTGGAGATGGTGCTTCCTAGATACTTGAAGCTCTCCACATTCTTCAGGACAGTGCCGTCGATGGTGATGCATGGCTGAGGAGGGTGACTGTTTGGTGCAGGCTGAAGGAGAACTTCTGTCTTACTGAGGCTGATTGTCAGTCTGAACAGCTTTGAGGCTGCAGAGAACTTGTCGACAATCGTCTGCAGGTGGTTCTCCTGCTTCCTGAAACAACTCTCCGACCTGCCCGTGGGAATCAACAAAAGGCTTCTGTGGCTACGCCTGCCCCTCAGCCACAAACGTCACGCAACAGTCATCAGCGCTTATGCCCCCACCATGACCAGCAAATATGAGACTATTGAACAGTTCTACGCCAATAAGAAAGGTAGACAGTTTAAAAGCACATTGATAGAACTTATTGAGATTCAGCACGCAATAGGCCCTCCCGGCCCTCTGAGCTTAATTCTAGCCTAATCACAGGACAATTTACAATGACTCATTAGCCTACCAACCAGTACATCTTTGGCCTTTGGGAGGAAACCGGGGCACTCAGAGGAAACCCATGCAGCCATTGGGAGAATGTACAATCTCCTTACAGGCAATCCAGGTCCTGTTATTACTGTGTGTCAACACCAAAGTATTTCACACTAGAGACTGTGATCGCAACAACAGAAAATGGAATTATAGACACTTAACTATTCTTAACTGGGTGAAGCATGAAGATTCTGATTTTTTGACACAGAATGTCGTACTCCAAAAATTTCCTTCACTGGACACGTTTTGACAGTGTGCTTGCATACACTCGTGACATGTATCTTGGGAGCTGCAGTCTTACGTGACAGACGCGCATTTTGCCTCAAGTGCTTCTTACCTGCCGGCTCTAACGTGTGCTGAACTAGATAATGAGTAGGAAGCAAAGCAAAATTCATTTACCGAAAAAGTAATTGGCTGACAATTTCTCCAGTCTTCAAAGTTAATTTATTATCAAAGTACATAGACTGTATGTCACTGTATACAACCCTGAGATTCGTTTTCTTGCAAATCCAAGAAACACAAACGAATCAATGAAAGGCTGTAACCAAAAGGACAGATGAACAACCAGTGTGCAAAACACAACAGACTGTGCAAATACAAAAATAAAACTAATAAATAAATAAACAACACGTATCAAGAATATGAGATGAAGGGTCCTTGAAAGTGAGTCTATAGGTTGTGGGGTCAGATCAGTGATGGGGTGAGTGAAGTAGAGTGAAGTTATCCTCTCTAGTTCAAGAGCCTGATGTTGAGGGGTAATAACTGTTCCTGAAGCTGGTGGTGTGAGTCCTAAGGTTTCTGTACCATCTCTCTGAAGGCAGCAGTGAGAAGAGAGCATGGTCTGGGTGGCGGGAGTCTCTGATGATGGATGTTGCTTTCTTGTGCCAGCACTCTATGATGTGCTCAATGATGGGGAGGGCTTGACACGTGATGGACTGGGCCATTTCCACTACATTTTGTAGGGTTTTCTGTTCAAGGCCATTGGTGCTTCCATACCAGGCCGTGATGTAACCAATCAATATAGCCTCCCCTCCATACCTAAAGAAGTTTATCAAAGTTTTAGATGTCATGCTCAATGTTTGCGAACTCCTGAGTGAGGCAATGCCATGCTTTCTTCATAATTGCACTTAAATGGACAGATCCTCTGAAGTGATAATTCTGAAGAATTTCAAGTCGCTGACCCTCTCCACCTCTGATCCCTCAACGAAGACTAACTCATGGATCTCCACTTTCTTCCACCTGAACTCAATAATCCGCTCTTTTGGGCTTGCTGACAGTGAGCAAGAGGATGTTGTTGAGACACCACTCAGCCAGATTTTCAACCTCCTATATGCTGATTCATCACCACTTTTGGTTTGGCCAATGACAGTGGTATTGTCAGCAAGCTTAAATATGGCGCTGGAGTTATGCTCAGTTTCACAACTGTATGTATAAAGCCAGTAGATCAGAGGGTAAGTACACAGCTTTGTGGTTCACCTGTGCTGAGGGAGATTGTGGAGGAGATATTGTTGTCAATTCGAACTGACTGGCATCTGTAAGTGAGGATAATGAGGATCCAATTGCACAACAAGTTATTGGGGCCTAGGTCTTGAAGCTTATTGATTAGTTTTGAGGTGATAACAGTATTGAATGCCAAGCTGTAGTCAATGAAGAGCATCTGGATGTATGCATCTTTGCTGTCCAGATGTTCCAGGGTTGAGCGAAGAGCCAATGAGATGGCATCTGCTGTGGATCTGTTGTGATTGTAGGCAATTGGGAGTGGGTGTAAGTTATTTTTTAGGCAGAAGATGATATGTTTCATCACCAACCTCTCAAAGCACTTCATCACTGAGGATGTAAGTGCTACTGAATGATAGTCATTGAGGCAGGTTACCACGTCCTTCCTAGGCACCAGTATAACCGAAACCTGGTGAAGCAGGTGGGTATATCAGACTGCTGAAGTGAGAGCTTAAAGATATCGGTGAACACACCAGCCAGTTGATCAGCACAGATCTCTAGTTCTCAGTCGGGTACCCATTCTGGGCTGGATGCTTTCATGTCAGTCTCAGAGGCTGAAATCACAGGATCATCAGGGGCTGTGAGAGTTTGTGAAGGTTCCTATAGGTTTTAATGCTGTAGGTCTTGATTACTGAATGCCAGCTTAGTTAGATGAATTGAATATTTATATTATGACAAATAGGGCACACGTCATTAGTGCAGATTCAAATTATGGGCAAAGATAGCATTTGTGCCAGGGTATTGCAGAAGCCTCTAGAGTAGGTTACATGGTCAGCACAACATTGTGGGCTGAAGGGCCTGTAATGTGCTGTAAATTTCTATGTTCTATGTTCTGTGATCTATGTTCTATGTTCTTATCCAAGACCGTAGAACTGCAGAACAAATAAGGTGATACTGGTAGTTCTGAGTCACAAACATGGAACTTCACTCCAGGTCTTTAAGTTATATCATTGAACAAGTGGACTAGAATTCTAAAAGGGCCGAAGGTAAATTCATGGGGCACATCAAAGATGCAGAAGCAGAGAGAGAAGCCTTTGACAAAAGCTGGATGGGTAAAGGTAAAGGCAAGCAAGGGCAGCCATGCACAGTTACAGAAGAGAGATCTTTGAAGAGGTTAGCATGATCGGGTGTGAGAAAGAGTACAGGAAGGATCTGAAGGGGAGAGAAAGTGTATAATGATCATTCATTTTGAGGGTTGGGTATTTTGACAGGGCATATGAGGAATGTTTGAACATTAATGTAGAAGTGAGCAGTTGCATTCAGGATTGGTTATGAACAATGGAACTTAGATGAGGTTGCGTTTTGTGGGTGTTGGAGCTTGGTGAAGCAAGGGGAGGAGAAATTTGCAGATTGAGTCATCTCCTTCATTGAAATATACAAGTAATTAACTTCCAGTGCCAATCTTCGAGACAGAACGGGGTCTGCAACAGCTAGCAGCTTATTTGTCACTAAAATGGTAACTGATTCATCCATCAGTAGCTACTGGGCCCCAGCTAGAAATGAGAAGGTCTTCAAAGTAGGCATTGGCCATTTATTATTTCTCTCAGCTGGTGAAAAATCACCATGCAAAAGAATGGTGAAAGTTGAACTGAAAAGAAAATGATTTATAATTATATACCAGACAAGTAAATCTGAAAACAGTTACACTTGTGATATTGTCCCAGAAATTAAACTGCGTGAATATTAGCATTTCCTTCAACACTCTGGACCATCATAAAATTGTCTCTGATCGCATCAACTCTGGAGAACTCCCATCCACTGCCAGCAAACTCATAGTAGCCTTACCCCACTGTGCTCGCTTCAACTTCCTATCCAAGATTCACAAATGTGACTGTCCAGGTAGGCCTGTTGTCTTTGCCTGCTCCTGCCCCACTAAACTTGTGTCCACACACCTCAACTCCATTCTATCTCCCTAGGTCAGACCTTTTCCACCTACATCTGTGACATCTCACATGCTCTCCACCTTGTCAACAACTTCCAATTCCCTGGCCAAGACTGCCTCATTTTCAGCATGGATGTCCAGTCTTACACTTCTATCCCCCATCAAGGAGGCTTTAAAGCTCTCCGAGTCTTCCTCAACAAGATCCATTCAGTTCCCCTTCACCATCATGCTCCTCTGCTTGAAGAACTGATCCTCACCCTCAACAATTTCTCCTTCAGCTTCTCCCACAAGGGATAGCCATGGGCACCTAGATGAGCCACAGCTACGCCTGTCTTTTCATTGGCTTTGTAGAACAGTCCATGTTCTAAGCCTTCCCTAGTAATGCTCCACAGCTCCTCCTGCACTACATTAACAACTCCTCATGCACCCATTCTTCAATTTCATCAACTTTGCCTCTAACTTCCACACTGCCCTTAAATTCACTTGGTCCATATCTAACACCTTTCTCAATCTCTCTGTCTCCATCTCTGGAGACAAACTGTTGACCGACATTTTTTATAAACCTACCAATTCCCATGGCTATCTTGACTATGCTTCTTCCCACCCTGTCTCCTGTAAAAATGCTATCCTCTTTTTTTAGTTCCTTCGTCTCCACTGCAACTCTTCCCAGGATGAAGATTTCCATTACCTAGACATCAGTGATATCATCCTTCTTCAAAGAATGGGGCTTTCCTTCCCCCACCATTGATGCTGCCCTCACCCGCATCTCCTCCATTTTCTGGACATCCGGGCACCCCCATCATTCCACTGCCTTTACAGGGATAGAGTTCCTCTTGTCCTCATCTACCATCCCATAAGCCTCTGCATCCAACACATCATTCTCCACAATTTCTAACATATTCAATGAGATCCTACCACCAAACACATCTTTACCTCACCCCCAACTAGCTGCTTTTCACAAAGATCACCCTCTCCATGATTTGCTTGTACATTTGTCCTTCCCCACTAATCTCCCTCCTGCCACATATCCCTACAAGCAACAGAAAACAGAAATACTACACCTTCCCATTCACCTCCTCCTTCACCTCCATTCAGGGCCCCAAACAATCCTTCCAGATGAAACAACACTTGACCTACAAATCTGTTAGGGTATCCTGTACTCCTGATGTAGCCTCCTCTACATTGATTAGACCCAACTTAAGTTTAGGGCACAGCTTTGTCGAGCAGCTCTGCTCCATCTGCCAAAAGTGGAATTTCCCCGAGGAATTTCCCCTATTTTAATTCTTGTTCCCATTCCTGTTCTGACATCTTATTCCACGGCCTTCTTTTGTTATGATGAGGCCACTTGCAGGGTGGAGGAGCAACACCTCCTTTATATTCTGTCCAGGTAACCACCAACCTGATGGCATGAACATCAATTTCTCTTTCTGTTATTTTTTTCCCCCTTCCCTCTTCTTCTATTCCCCACTCTGGCCTCTCACCTCTTCTCCTCACCTGCCTATCACTTCCCCTTGGTGCCCGTTCTTCATAACTTTCTCCCATGGTTCACTCTCCTCTCCTATCAGATTCCTTCTCCACCCACCTGGCTTCACCTATCACCTTCTAGCTAGCCTCTTTCCCCTTCCCCCACCTTTTTGTTCTGGTGACTTCACTTTTTCTTTCCAGTCCTGGAGAAGGGTCTCGGCCCAAAACATTGGACTGTTTATTCATTCTCATAGATGCTGCCTGACCTGATGAGTACCTTCAGCATTTTGTGCGTGTTGGTTAGTACTGTGTTAGAAAAATAAATAACAGAATTGTACATGACACCGGCCTAGATTTTGCAATGAGTGACAGTTTTATCATGGTCTTTGCCAACAAGCGTCAATCAGGATCTAGTGATCAACACAAGACGTTCTACAGATGCTGGAAACCTTAAGCAACACACACAAAATGCTGGAGGAACTTGGCAAGTCAGGCAGTATCTAGGGGAATAAACAGTTGACAATTTAAGCCAAGACCCTTCATGAGGACTGATGAAAGGTCTCGGCCTGACTGTTTCTTACCCTCTACAGAAGCTGGCTGACCTGCTGACTCCCTCCAGTATTTTCTGTGTGTTGCTCAGAATCTAGTGATCTCTGTGGCAAGGGTTACCTTTTCCTGGTGCCAGTTCATGTCAGGAACCTGCTCCCCAATGCTGTGCAGACATCATAGAAAAAGACGAAGTAAATAGAAAAATTCAGATGAAAGGTCCTTGTTTTGATCTGCTAGCTCCGCTCCTCCCTCTACATGTGCTGCCGATTTTGCTGAACTGTACTCTTTCCAGTGATTTTTCTTTCTTTTTTATTTTCAAAATCCACAGTACAGTATTTAGCTTTTGCTTATATTTCACATTGTTGCTACTTTGTAGATCAGCAGAGACAATCCAGAGACTTCTACATTAAATTATATATGTGTGCAAATGTGGGCTATTAAGTGAAAACAAGAAGTGCCAGACAGACTAGGATGGATGGTCATTGGCCTGAAATGTTAACAGTTTTATTCATTCAAGGGGTGTGTAGTTACGAGAGAATCATAGTCATACAATACAGAGTTGTGTATGTGAAGGTGGTAGGAGCTGCCTTCTTGAACTGCTGCAGTCTTTGAGGTGTTGGTATACTCACTGTGTTGTTAGAGAGAGAATTCCAAGATGTTGACCCAGTAATGGTGAAGAAATAGCGTTATGTTTCCAGGTAAGGATTGTGTTTGGCTGAGGGGGAGCATCCGGACAATGATACACCCACGCTTCCGCTGTCCTTCCCCTCTAGTAGGTACAGGACGTGCATTTGGAAATTGCAGTTGTTTCTTCTCTGGAAAGATGCTACCTGAGTACTTCCAGTACTTTATGTCTCGGATTTACAGCATCTACAGTGTCTTTAATGAGCTGCCGAGAATTCACATCCTAATATTTGTCTGCCATTTATATCAGTTTCAATATTTCCGCTATCCAACAATGAAACAGAACCTGCCTCAGTGAGATCTCCTGCACTGTGTGAGTAAACTCACGATCCATGACCAACTCAGTTTTTTTTTACAATCTTGCTTTAAAAATAATTTTCATAAGATTCAAGTGTTCCTGCATTTAGTCTATTCAACTCTTGTCAGGTACGTAATATGCTTTCCCACAAAGGTCTCACTTCAGCCACAGATCATTAGCTAACATATACTCAGTGACCACTCCATTAGGTAATTCCTGTACCCAATAAAATGGCCTCTGAGAGTAGGTTTCATGCTGCTGTAGCCCATTCACTTTAAGGTTCGATGTACTCTGTGTTCAGAGATGCTCTTTTGTGCACCACTGTTGTTTGACTTACTGTCACTTTTCTGTCAGCTTGAACCAGTCTGGCCATTCTCTTCTGACTCTCTCATTAATGAGGCCTTTTTACCCACAGAACTACAGCTCACTGTTTTTTTTAAATATTTATCTCACTCTAGGGGTGGTTGTGCATGGAAATCCCAGGAGATCATCAGTTTCTGAGATACTCAAACCACCCCGTCTGGCAGCAACAATCATTCTACTGACAAAGACACCTAGATCATATTTCTCCCTGTTCTGATGTTTGGTCTGAACAACAACTGAACCTATTGACTAACAGTCCCTTTCATTTTTTTCCCAGCTCTGCAGACCAATCATTGATCTGAGCAGGAAATTTTTAAATGTCCTGAAAACTACACGTCACTTACATTTTTTTGTAATATGTATACAATGAATATTTATAATGAAAGTTGAAAAATCACATACTTCTGATTCCATTTATAAATTGAAGAGTATAATGAATTACAGTACAACAAAGACTTTTTCTCATCTGTCTTTTTTGCAGCTGGGCAGCAATAAAGGTTATGTGCACGGGAGCATTTCAGTTACTGCGTGACTGCACAGCTTCAAGGGAACAGCGCTCTTGACTGTGTCTGCGTGCTTTTATGTATTGAGTTGTTGCCACACGATTGGCTGTTTAGATACTTGCATTAACAAGCCAGTGTACAGGTGTTTCTAACGGAGTGGGTACTAAGTGTACTAGTCCTTTTCCAAAGGCACACTGTTACTGTACCATATCTTTGGTTGTAAAGAGTTTTATCGGTTCATATGGTTGTTTGCACAGAAGAGCTGAGGGAAAAAAAAATCCATGAAAATCTTTCCCAAATGACTGAGCCACAATGTCATCTCTGCACTGATCTTTCAAGGTGACATTGTCAGCCATACTGATAGAAGGGTTAAACAAAACACTATAAATTGCATTGATATTGTTACCTGTGCTACATTAATCCATGTCCTCTTCTTATAGCACATTGTTAATAGGGTGTAAATTAAAATATGATTCTTTTAAATAGCATTAGCAGCATGATCAAAGCACTGATTGTATTAAGGCTCTAGTATCTTAGCAACATTGACATTGAATGCATAAGTTCCACTTTGAAAAATTCCAGGGGAAAACTCGGCACTATTGTCAATGCTTTGATTGATTATACATGTTCCAAATTTCCCAGTGGCTTCGAGGACTCAGTCTCCTTGAAGCTTTAAAGCATAGATTTAAATAAATGATTTTTTTTTCTAGTACAGCAACTTAGGTGTAACTCATTGCTGGAGATTGTTGTTGGAGCGAGTTTTTAGAAAGGTAATGGGGGCTAAATTAGTTATCACTGGAAAACTGGTAGTGTGTTATGTGATTAACAAATACTCATTTAACCAGGTGAAAGATACGCATAAGTTTCATGCTTAAAGCTCCTTAATATAACCAATAAACTGCCAAAACATTGATGCAGTTGTGAAGAAGGCAGGCCCTCAATGATACTTCATGAGGAGTTTGAGAAGGTATGGTGTATCACCAAAGATTCCAGTAAGTTTCTACACGTGTACGTGGAGAGCATTCTGAACATATATGAGTTTTATTTTACTGGATTTAAATTCAGATTTACCTATCACAGGTACATCAAAACGTACAGTAGTTGGCCATTTGCAATGAACTCTTTGGAGTTTCCAAGGATGAGAGGCAACTTGATGGAGGTTTAAAAGATTATGAGAGTGATGGGTGCCTGAAATGCACTGCTGAGGGTAGCTGATACGACAGGGACATTTAAAAGAATCTTAGATAGGCACATTGATGTAGCGAAATGGAGGTTATAGGCTGTGTAGGAAGGAAGGGTTAGATTGATCATGGAGGAAATAAAAAGGTCAGCAAAACATTGTGGGCCAAAGGACCTGTAATGTGTTATCCAAGGTTCTAAGTGTGAGTGTCATCAGCACACTGCACATCAATTAATGAAGTTTGAGTAATCTTAGTTCTGGGATATAGTTGCCATATTGAGACCTACTGTTGGTCAAGTCAATATTGTGTCCTAGCTGTCTACGTGATATACAAGCCAGGGCAGCACGATATAGAGATCTAGATGTTGCCCATGCAGCAAGCTCCCCCTCTCCATGGAACTAATGAATCCAAAGGAGTGGCTCTGGCACCAGCTGTGTCACAGGAGTTGCTAGTCATTGTTGAACTCCACGTAATATTACCTTAGGGATTCCAGGTCTGAATTTTTCCTCTAGATTTACTCCCAAAGCCTTCCCTATGAGTGGGTATAGGCACAAGTCAGTGGAGTTTTGAGATCAGTTTTCCTTCTCCAAGATGAGCTGCTAACTGAAACTGATGAGCCCCATCTGCCTGATGTGACTGGTTTTAAGGGACCAGTTACCCACCTTTGCCCCTCTTCCTGTCAATAGAAATGATTCTACCAGGTTTAATAGCTAAGCCACATGTGAAGGCCAGGAGATGGATTTGGTTGTCAGAGGCTATTTAAGGCGCAAACCATTGGGAGCATTTAATAGGTATTGGGAGCTTACCCTCACTACCTCCCCCAGCTATGACAACCTTAAGGAACATAGTTGTCATGGTGAGCAGCTAAATGGAAGATTAGTTCCACTTTCATGAAGAACTTGTCAGAAGTGAGTTCCAATATTGCACCAAAAAAGATAGAAGAACATATTGTGGAAATGATGCAGTCTTGTGTGATTCAGGTCTTCAATGGCAATAGTTCTGTTGTAGGTCCTTTGGATAATATCATGGCTTGTGTACAGCCATGGTGTAAGTGTTAAATATCTGAGTTCTATGAATATTGAATTTGAGGAAGGTGATTCAATCTCTACAGACTGATGGAGTAATCAGCTTTGACAAGGTCTAAAATGGCTATAGATAGTCACTAGTGCTATAGCCTGACTCTTCCATGGAGGTGTTGTCTGGCTTACTATGACTCATACTCACTATGCTTCTGGAAGAATGGAATCTGAGCTCCATTTCGGGGAGTAGCTGTTCAGCCATTAGTTGGTGACACATCATGGCCATTCCCTGCTGGAGGATATTACCTCCTTAGATAGGGTAGAACTGCAATCTTCTCCCATAATGTCACCTTCAAATCAAATCACTTTCAGCAGTATCAGTCATTGAGGATTCCTTCTCCATGGCAGGCTCATACAGAAAGTCAAGAGAAATGGGATCCAGGGAAACTTGGCTGTGTGGTTACAGAATTGGCTTGCCCACAGAAGGCAGAGGGTGGTTGTAGATGGAGGTTGGTGACCAGTGGTATTCCACGGGGACCTGTTCCGGGACTATTTAAGATTTTTATAAATGACTTGGATGAGGAAGTAAAGGGTTGGGTTAGTAAGTTTGCACATGACACAAAGGTTAGTGGAATTGTGGATAGTGTGGAGTGTTGTTGCAGGTTGCAATGGGACATTGGCAGGTTGCAGAACTAGACTGAAAAGTGGCAGATGGAGTTCAACACTGAAAAGTGTGAAGTGACTCATTCTGGAAGGATGAATTTGAAGGCAGAATGCAGGTTTAATGAAAGGGTTCTTAGCAGTGGAGGAACAGAGAAATCCTGGGTTACAGAAGGGTTAGATTGATCTTAGAGCAGGTTAAAAGATCAGCACAACATTGTGGGCCCAAGAGCCTGTACTGTGCTGTAATGTTCTATGCTAAAATCAGAAAGTGCTGGAAATACTTAGCAAATCAGGCTGCATATGTGGGAAAAATAACAAAGCCAACTTTCCAAGATGAAGAACCTTTATTCTGATGAAGCATCTCCAACATGAAATATTAACTCAGTTTCCTTTCTCACAGATGCAGCCTTACCTGTTGTGTATTTTCAGCTTTTCTGTTTTCGTTACTGAAAAACTTGGGATTTTTAAGAAGCAAAATTGAGGAGAGCCTTTGAGATGTAATTTACCAGATCTCACCACCAACTACTTTGATGGTGCCAATCCAAATTGTCCTTACATTCATTCTGGGCCCTCCGTGATCTGGATAAAAGTAGTACGTTGATGTAGCTCTAAAGTCTGTGGACATCCTTCTTGTATCCGAATGCTTCAATGTCAACAGCCAAAGTTTAACACCTAGAGCTTTTGAGGCAGTTTCAGTAATGGCTTCCAGAATGACGGAAATAGACACTCTAGTCCCTTGTATCCTTGATGCCAAAGAGTAAGGATTTTAACCCTTGCCTCAACACTTATAAGCATTGAGTCCTTATGAACAGGATTGCAAATGGGCCTTCAACTAAGGCCAGGACAACCAGCAGGCCCCAGCTATGTAACTGGCAGGTGTTGAAGCATGGCATTCAGAAAAGCATTACAGAAGTGTCTGTAGATAATGCACTTTTGCACAGATCACACCAACTCTAACTGGAATAGTATCTTGGCGCAATGCCGTTTTTAAAGAAAGTGGTACCTTTGTAACCAATCAAGTTTAGACACTTTGCTGAAGTAAGTGGAGAAGCCAAGAAGAATCAATTAGAATATTTAGTGTGTGTGTATATATATATATATATATATATATAGAGAGAGAGAGAGAGAGAGAGAGAGGAGAGAGCGAGAGAGAGAGAGAGAGAGAGAGAGAGAGAGAGAGAGAGCGACAGAGAGAGAGAGAGAGAGAGAGAGAGAGAGAGAGAGAGAGAGAGAGAGAGAGAGAGAGAGAGAGAGAGAGAGAGGAGATTAAGAAATTAATGTAAAATAGACAGAAAATGTTTGAGTTCTGAAAGCTAATTTTCAGTTCGTGACAGGGCGGGATTAAAAATTAATGTTTTCTAGAATGGACAAATTCTGACATTTCCTGATAAGTTTAGTGGCCATAGAGCATGTAAGCTATTGCGGCTTCAAACTGTACTTCATTGCAACATGATACTGGAACAAGGAACATTTAGAGAACTAAGATGATTCAGATTGGGAATTTCTACATTTAACTGTGAAGAGCGTATCACAGAAGTGTGACTTACCTCTCAATAACGGAGATCACTGATCGCCTCCATTCTACTAACAATATATTGGGGCCAGTGATTTTACAAGTTTTCCAAAACTCTCTTTAAATTAATTGCTCACCCTCTAATAGTCATATGTTTGTTCTAATCATATAATTTTTAATTGGCTACATTTCCTTCATATACTCTATTGAACAGTGATTTGACAATAGCTTTCATTCCCCATATACCTTTATCTGGAGCATAGGATAGATACTTGGAAAGTCACAAGACTTTAATACTTGAAGAAAACTATTTGGTACATCAAAATGTATCCATCCAATAGGATCCTAAAAATCACTAAACTGTAGCATTCAAAGTCAAAGTAAATTTATTATCAAAATATCGATGTCAACATATAGTACACTGAAATTAATTTTCCTGCAGTCATTTACAGGAAAGTAAGGCAATACAAAAGAATTTATGAGAAACGATATGTAAATGAAGACTGACAACCAACCAGTGGGCAAAAGAAGACAAATCATGCAAATAATAAAAAAGTAAATAAATAACACTGAGAACATGAGCTGTAGAGTTTTTGAAAATGAATCTATGAGTTGTGGAGTCAGTTCTATGAGTGAAGTTATCCACACTAGTTCAGGAGCCTGGTGGTTGAAAGGTAATAACTGTTTCTGAACTAGGTGGTGTGGGACCTAAGGCTCCTGTATCTCCTGCCCGATGGCAATAATGAGAGGGAAACATAGCTTAGATGATGGGGTCCTTGATGCTGGATGCTGTCTTTTGTCGCAGTGCTCCATGTTGATGTGCACAATAGTGGGGAGGGCTTTTCCTATGATGGACTGGGCATCGGTGTTTTCATACCATGCTGTGATACAACCAGCCAGGATATCCTCCACGGCACATCTACAGAAATTTGTCAAAGTTTTAGATGACATGCCGATCTACGCAAACTTTTTAAGAAAGTAGAGGCACAGTCATGACTAAAGCAGAAAAAGGTAAAAATACTTAATAGGTCAGGCAGCATCCGTGGAAAAGAAAGTAGAATTGGCAAGTAGCATGTTGAAGGTTTGATTTTTGATTTCAGATTTCCAGCATCAGCCCTTACTCTATATTTATAAAAATTACAGCTTCTTGGAAGCATAGAGGTACTAGCACAGATTGTTGGGGTGAATGACCTGTTGCTTACTACAAATGTTAATGTGTTTTCAGGAAGGGTTTCATCTCAGCTGAGGTTTGTTCCATATATTTAAGCTTTTGTGAAAAAAATTGGATGCATTAAGTAGGTCTAAATGTGCCATATAAATGTAAGTTCTTGTAAAATTTCTGAAAAATAATAATAAATTACCTTATCCTATCCCAAAACTAAGAGATTCTGCAACTGCTGAAATACAGAGTAACACACACAAAATGTTAATGTATCTTCCCAGTAAGATGATGGCACATTCAGGCGCAGTAGTCAACCATGAGTGCTTTTGTCTTTTTTAACCATCTTTTCCATGATTGCAAGACAATGCTGGACATTAAGAACTTCCAGTACTGTGGGTGTACCCCATCAGCGAGCTGCTCATTGGCGGAGGAGCTGGATCCAGTGAGGACCAAATTACTGCCCACTACAGAAAGGCATCGGAGTCGGTGCACAAAGGCAGTGTCCAGTCTAACAGCAAGTGATTGTCTTGGCTATTTTCTCATGCAATTGCAAGACTCTGTTGGACATTGGTAATATAAAACGTAAAAGTCCGTTTCCCTTGTTTGTTGGTGAGACTGTTGCAGAGGGGCTGTGAGGCCTTGGTTGTAGTGAGGAACAGGATTCATACACAAGCTTGCCCATTGCAACAGTCCGGGAGAGGAGATGCCAGAGGCAGTATAGTGCAGCACCCATGCTGTGTTGGGGACTGGGCCCTTCCATAGGTGCTGCCCTCCAGTGTTCAAATGGTGGAAGACAAGCTGGATTGCATGGACTGCCAAGAACTGCATGTTTTTGCTGATAACACCCACACACAAATTTACAGGACATGTCACTCACGGATGGGCTATATATGTTTACTGCTTTCTTATATGAGCTATACATTCCTTGTGCTGTGTACTGTGTTGGTACTGTGTTTTGCACTTTGGCCCCAGAGGAGCACTGGGTTATTTGGCTGTTTCCATGGGTATTTGTATATGGTTGAATGATAATTAAGCTTGAACTTGAACTTAAAAGTGTTGGAGGAACTCATCAGGTCAGGCAGCATCCATGGAGGCGAATAAAGAGTCAGCTTTTCAGGCTGAGACCCTTCACCAGGACTGGAAAGGAAGGGGAACAAAGCCAAAATAAGATGGTGAGGAGGCAAAGAAGTACAAGCTAGAAGGTGATAGGTGAAGCCAGCTGGGAGGGAAGGTAGTTGAGTGGGGGGGGGGGGGATGAAGTGAGAAACTGGGAGGTGATAGGTGGAAAATGTAAAGGACTGAGGATGAAGGAATCTAATAGGAGAGGAGAGAAAAGAAAGGGGAGGAGCACCAGAGGTGTCCTATCTGTCCTATCTTAACTCATTTCATATTTAATATTTTAAAATGCTACTTGTTTTACTTTTTTTTCTATTCCCATAGCACTTAGCAGCATGCACTGTATATCTATTTGTTTCTTGTACTAGCATCCAGTCTTAAAAACTATGACTATCAAAACTATACAAGCTTTGTTTTGAGTCTCGGTACTTTCAAAGAAGCACAAAATGATAAGGATAGTTAATTTGGAAAGAATGATAACATTTCAAGATAAATAATAGTTTTTAAACATACAGAAACATACACAACCTGGTTTCAGGCTGTATAGATTTAGATAACACCATATAGTGAAGGTCCAGTTATAATTAGGAAAAAAGTATTACCCCCACAAAATCACCAGAATAATTTTACCATCTGTCCATTTTCTAGCTGGCTCTGTTTCAACACGAATGCTTAAGGCTCTCATATTAAGTTCATCTGCATGCAATTTTAGCATAGGTGTTAACCCATTTATTCAAAGCAGAAGCACAGAGGAACTTAGTACAAGTGGTTTAAACGTTGCTATGGGAACAACCTCGACTGGAGAATACAATGCCAAATTGTTGATGGGTCAGCTAATTTGAACAAGACTTTTTGTGCTGCCTCTTCACTCTCTGTGCCCATATTTTCTAAGATTTAGATCTCTCTTTTTGCCTGTCCCTCTCCAACATGAAAAAAATGTCATTTTTCTTTAATCCTCCAATGTTGATTGAAAAACTGAATGAAACCTAAGGAAATGATATTGTCCCTAATTCTTAATTTGGAAAGAGAGGCAAATTTGGCATACAATAAGGAGATCCTGTGAAAGGGTGAGAGTAGAGTTGTGGTACTGGAGAAAGTAGGGTTAATAGCCTTTCTGAAATTAAGCTGCTTTAAAAGGGTAAATTAGTTCAATAATAAAACTAATAAAATGATGGCCAACATTGTCTTTGAACTTTACCACTACATGTTGGAGATTATGTCTTATATTTTTTCCAATTTCCTTGAGATGATGTGGAAATTAACTAGGCAGTAAAAGGATATTACTGCAAAGGTTGATCAACTGTGGAAAAAAGATGAGATGGTAAAATATGGAATGGATTGAGATAAACACAAGAGATTCTGCAAATGCTGGAGGAACTCAGCAGGTCAGGCAGCACCTATGGAGAGGAATAAAAAGTCAACATTTCAGATTGAGAACTTGCATCAGCATGGGAAAGGGAGGGGGAAGAAGCAGAATCAGAAGGTGGGGGAGGAGGGCAAGGAGCTCAAGCTGGTGATAAGTGAATATGGAAACCAGGTGAGGGGATAGGTGGGTAGGTGGGATGGGGGGGGTGGGAGAAAGAAGTGAGAAGCTGGAAGGTGATAGGTGGAAAAGGTAAAGGGCTGAAGAAGAAGGAATCTGATAGGAGAGGAGAGTGGACCATGAGAGAAAGGGAAGGAGAAGGGTCACCAGAGGGGTGACGGGCAGGTGAGGAGAAGGAGTAAGAGGGGAGCCAGAATAGGGAATAGAAAAAGAGAGAAGGAGAAGGGGAGAAAAATTACTGGAAGTTAGAGAAATTGATATTCATGCCATCAGGTTTGAGGCAATCCAGATGGAATATGAATCATAGCTCCTCCAACCCAAGACTGGTCTCATTGTGGCAGTAGAGGAGGCCATGGACTGACATGTAGGAATGGGAATAGGAAGTAGAATTGAAATGGGTGGCCTCTGGGCGCCCGTTGTAGTGGATGGAGTGAAGGTGCTTGACAAGTAGACCCCTAATCTACATTGGGTCTCACCATGTGGAGGAGGCTGCACCTCAAGCACTGGAGGCAGTAGATCTCCCCAACAGACTGGCAATGGTGATCCCTTAAACTGGAAGGACTGTTTGAATGACATAACTCACATTTCACAGAACGTTCCTTTGAGCCCATCTTTTGTCAATTGACTTCCTAAGGGTTATATCCAACAAATATAATTGTGTTCATTCATCCCACCACAGATGCTGGAGGTAAATGCCAGAGATTTAATGATATCATTTCTTCATTATAGGGTTAAACTCTGACTCAGATAAATAATGTGAAGTTAAATTCAGCTCCATCTTCTTAAAGAAACATAAGGATCGAAGAACTGGATGTACAACATTGGAACTAGAAGACACAGTAGTTCCTTGAATCTGCTCCTCTGTTCAGTAAAATTATGGCTGGCGTAATGCCTCATCCACATTGCCTCCAATTCCTGCATCATCAGGTTCTTACTATTTCAGAAAATGTATTGATCCCAGCCTTCAATGCAAACTTCAAGAAGTTCAAAATAAATTTATTATCGAAGTACATATATGTCACCATTACTGCCTCAAGATTCATTTTCTTGCAGGCATTCACAGTAGAACAAAAAATTACAATAGAATCAATGAATAATTACACATGTAATGCCCCAGTTCCTGGTTCATCTTTTTTTTACTGTTATGCTGTTCTGTATTTGATTCTCTGCAAGCTGCTTGTTCGGGTTACTGTTGAAGATAAGCGATAGGAGAATTGTGTGCCACCCACTCAGGATGGCCGGATTAAGGGGAGGTTTCTCTGGTGAGGGACACTAAGGTTGGGCTTGGGTCTTTTGTGGGGAAGATGAAGAGGGAAGACGCCGGAGAGAAGAGGTTGTAGGATTCAACCCAGAGCGGGGCCGCGTTTGACGAAGCCTGGAGTGAGATCAAAGGAGGATCAGTGAAGAAGAAACCGTGAGCTCCAACTTGTGCGCATTAGACTGTTCCATTAAAATGGGCCCTTTTCTTATCTTGTTCTTTCTTTACTAATCCTTTTGTCAAATTAAGAATGATAAAGCTAAATCTTTTAATTGTATGCGGTGTACTGTTTGTTATTTCATGGCACTTATTTGTAACAAGGTAATGAATTACACAGCATCCACACAAACAGGGGGTTTTGAGGTGGGTTCGTGCCTCAATCTCACATGTTTGGTGGAGCTGGAGATTGTCTTCCCTAAATTTATTCAGCCAACGGAACCAGAGTGTTTCATACACAAAGTCTAACAATCAATATGCAAAAGAAAACAAACTATGAAAAAATAGCTGACAACATGAGTGGTAGAACCTTTAGAAGTGAGTCTATATGTGGCAGAACCCACTCAGAGTTGAGGTGAGTGATATTATCCATGCTAATTCAGGGGCCTGATAGTTGAAGGTTAATAACTGTTCTTGAAGTTGTTGGTGGGGGACCCAAGGCTCCTTTACCTCCTTCTCAATGGTAGCAGTGAGAAGGGAGCATGGCTTGAATGGTGGGAGTCTTTGATGATGGATGCTGCTTTCTTGTGGCAGTGCTCCTTGTAGATGTGCTCAAAGGTGGGGAGGGCTTTGTCTGTGATGAACTGGACTGTATCCACCACTATCCTTGTATCCACAGGAACTTCTGTTCATGCAACTGTCCCTCTGTAACTGGATCCTTGACTTCCTAACCAGAAGACCACTATCTGGCCAAATTGATAATAACATCTTCACCTCACTCACAATCAATACTGAGAAGTGTGCTTAGCCTACTGTTCTATTCTCTCTATACTCATGACTGTGTGGCCAGGCATAGCTCAAATGCCATCTGTAAATTTGCTGATTGTTGGCAGAATCTCAGATGGTTATGAGAAGGTGTACAGGAGTCAGATATACCAGCTAATTGAGTGGTATTGCAGCAACAACCTTGCATCAAGTCAGTAAGACTTAAGAGCTGATTGTGGATTTTAGAAAGGGTAAAATGAGGGAACACACACCCATTCTTATGGATCAGAAGTGGAGAGAGTGAGCAATTTCAAGTTCCTGGGTGTTAATATCTCAGAGGACCTAACCTGGTCCCAATGTATCGATGAAGCTATAAAGAAGGCAAGACAGTGACTATATTTCTTTAGGAGTTTGAGGAGATTTAGAATGTCACCTAAAATACTTGCAAAGTTCTACAGTGGGGAACTTTGCTCTCCAGCGTGGAGAGCTTTCTGACCGACTGCATCACCATCTGGTATGGCAGGGTGAGGGTGGGGGGGGGGGGGGGAGCTAATGCATAGGAGTGTAGTAAGCTGCAGAGTTGTGAAATTAGCCATCTCCATCATGGGCACTAGCTTCCATAGTATCCAAGACATCTTCATGGAGCAGTGCCTCAAGAAAGTGGTGTCCACCATTAAGGACCTCCACCACCCAGGACATGCCCTCTTCTCATTGTTACCATTATGAAGGTGGTACAGAAGCCTGAAGGCACACACTCAGCAATTCAGGAACAGCTTCTTTCCCTCTGCCATCCCATTTCTGAATGGATATTGAAACAAAGAACACTACCTGACTACTTCTGTGTTTCTGTTTTTGCACTACTTATTTAATTTAACTATTTGATATACATATATATTTACAGTATTTCACAGATTTCCACCCTATATTATCATGTATTGCACTGTACTGCTGCTGCAAAGTTAACACATTTCATGAAATATGCAGGTGACATTAAACCTAATTCTGATCCTTTCTGATCTTTCTGATCATGGACATTGGTGTTCCCATACCAGGCTGTGAGACAATCAGTGAGGATACTCTCCTCTAGAGGAGAGGTTTAGAGGTTTGTCATGTATCCAGTGACTGCTTATTCACAACTCTTGGTAACAGAGAATTGCAAATATTTACAATAGTTTTCATCAAGAGAACTATCTCCTTCTTAATCCTGGATGGTTGACCCCTTATCCTGAGTTTATGAGCCTAAGTTCTAGACTCTCCAGTTAGACAAGACAATCTTTAGTTTATCAACTGCGGGAGGAAACCAGAGCACCTGGAAGAAACTCATGTGGACATGGGGAGAAAGTACCAACTCCCCGTTTGGGGAGATTAACCTGGGTCACTGGTACTGCAAAGTGTTGTGCTAGCCACCTTGCTACTGTGCTGCCTACCTTGTGAAAGGCCTTCTGAAAACCCAAGTAAACAACTTCCACTGACTCCCCTTTGTCCATCCAGCTTGGACTCCAATAGATATGTCAGGAAAGATTTCCCCTTAAGGAAACCATGCTGACTTTGGCCTACTTTATCAGGCCCCTCCAAAACCCCAAAAACTGTTTCTTAATAATGGACTTTCAGACCTTCAGTTTCCCAAGCACCTTCTCTGTAGTAATAACAACTATACTCATTTCTCCCTCCTGACAGTCTCGACTTTCTGGATACTACTAGTGTCTTCCACTGCAAAGATTGACTCAAAATACTTATTCAGGTCATCCGCCATTTCTCTATCCCCAATTTCTACCTCTCCAGCATCATTTTCCAGCAGTCCGATATCCACTCTTGCATCTCTTTTACTCTTTATATATCCCAAAAAAATTTGGTATCCTCTTTTACATTATTGGCTAGCTTACCTTCATATTTTATTTTTTCTCTGTTTATTGTTTTTAATTGCTTTCTGATGGTTTTTAAGTATTTCCCAATTGCCTAGCCTCCCACTAGTTTTTGTTATATTATATGCACTCCCTTTTGTTTTTATGCTTTCTTTAACTTCCCTTTCAGCCATGGTTGCATCATCCTCCCTTTAGAATACTTCTTCCTTTTTGAGATATATCTATCCTGCACCTTCTGAATTGCTCCCAGAAACTATGCCAACATCCTTGCTAAAATCCCCTTCAACTTAACTTTGGCCAGCTCCTCTCTCATGCCTCTGGAACTCCCTTTACTCCACATCTCCACATCTAACTTTATTTTCTCTCTCTCTCTCTCAAACTGCAAGGTGAGTTTGATAATATTGTGAGCACCCAGAGGAAACCCACACCTCACAGGGAGACGGTACAAACAGAATGAACTGAATCCTGAATGCTGGCACTGTAAAGCTTTACGTTAGCTGTTACACTACCATGTCCCTCTGGATAAAGTGACATTTATTCAAATTGTCACTTCCCTTCAACTGCGTCCTTCATCACACAATCATAAAGGGACACTGCTATGTCTCTCTTTGTCATTCCAAGCACACTCTCCCATTATGTCACACACAAGCATTCTCTTTGCATATTTCTCTATCTGATTTTACCCTTCCTGATCCAGATTAGAACAATTGCTGAGTCCAACCTTCTCCATAACACAAATTAACTAATTCAACACAGAACTGGAATCAAATCTTGGTCCTTCTTGGGTGTGTGACCCAGTTACTCAATTGTGTGAGTTTTAGTTAAAGCTGAAACATGACTAATGAGACTGAATGTCATTTATGAAAAAGAAATATATCTTCTTTCAGGACCATAATCAAGGAACAAGCTAATGATAATGTTGATTTTGGATTTTTCAGAAATATTTTCATTAATGTTATTAGATAATATCTCTTAAAATGATCATAGAATATAAAAATTGCAGCCAAAATATTTCAGAATATGTTTGTATATAATTGGGTGTGTAGCCTGGGACAATAACTTGTGAATTCAGATTTGATTTTGAAATTTGCACTAAGTGTAATAAATTCTGAAGAAATTTTACCATTACACTGAAGGTTAAAACACAGAATTTCCTCTTGTATTGTACCTTAATATATGGACAGCAAATGGTGGGTAATACTACATTTAAACATGTGCATGCAAGAGATATGCTGTGAATTTTGGTAAAATTACACCCTTGATATTAAGTTCCATTTTACTAGAGTTCAGATAGGATGTCTAAATGATAATAAGAAGAACTTGCATTTTTATGAATGTATTAATGTATCATCTTTCACAGCCTGGCAGGAATCCTGCAAACAGCAATGTCTCACAAACAGCAGGGAGGTAATCAGTTTCAGAGATTCTAGTTGCAGGATAAGCATCAGCAAATGCACATGCTGAATTCCACCACTGCTCAAAATAGTATTTTTCTGCATGTACAGTAGAGGAGAGATGGGGCTATGAGTTAACCTTGCACTTAAAGGTGGCATCTTTGACACAGTACTGCGGGATTAGACCATAATACCTGGAATAGAATTAGGTCATTTGGTCCATACAGTCTTCCCCGCCATTCCATCAGAGTTGATTTAATATCCCTCTCAACCTCATTCTCCTGCCTTCTCCCGGTAATCTTTGACACCCTTATTAATCAAGAACCTATCAACCTCTGCTTTAAATATACCCAATGAATTGGCCTCTACAGCCGGCTGTGGCAATAAATCCCACAGATTTACCACCCTCTGGATAATGAAATTCTTTCTCATCTCTGTTCTAAATGGACGTCCTTCTGTTCTGAGGTTGTGTCCTCTGGTTCCAGACTCACCCACTATAGGAAACATCCTCTCCACATACACTCTGTCTAGGCCTTTCAATATTTGATAGGTTTCAATGATATCCCCCTCTCATTCTTTAAATTCCAGTGACTACAGACCCAGAGCCATCAAATGCTCCTAACACATTAACCCTTTCATTCCCAGGATCATTCTCATGAACCTCATTTGAACTTCTCCAATGCCAGCACATCCTTTCTTAGATAAGAGGCCCAAAATGATCACTGTTGATAAGTTTAACCTTTGGTTAAATGAGAAGTGCCACATACCAAGCATGGTGACACCAATACTACTCTAATTCAGGCTCCATTTGAGGAGGTTGCGGTGCCAGGAACATAGCCTCATTACATTTGTTCTTTATTTCGAAACAATAAAGCTTCTGTGACAGCATTACACAAGTGGGAGCAACCATGTGAGATGTATTGCCACTGATTTAATATGCAAACATCTAGGCTGATGTAAATGTGTGCCACAGAAAGTATCACTTAATTTTTAATTCTTCACTGTGGATGTGCAGATGATCAGCTATTCCGCTCTTTCTGAGAATACCAAGGAATCTCTGACTGTGATCAATATTAGTCAACTTAAGCAATTCAAAATAATTGTTGTTGTTATTCCAGACTGCTTTTTGTGTTGAATACTTCATGATACAGAGGATTATTGCTTTGTCATTGCTGCAACTGTCATTATATTTTATATACAGTGCTGTGCAAAAGTCTTAGATATATATATCTAAAACTAGGGAACCTAAGACTTTTGCACAATACTGTACATGTCAATGTGGGGTGGAGGGCAAGTTTGTAAATCTGGCAGGAGAAAAGAATGTTGGGAGTGGTGAGGGTGGAGCACCCCGGGAGGGGTGTTGGACAGGTAGCAGAGAAGGGGTGCCAGGGTAGGGGGTGGTACAGATGCAGACACATGCATCTGAAGCACCAGTTAAGGTAATTTGATTCCAAACAATTGGTTTATTGATCATTACAGAAAGCTTCTCTGATGTTTCCTGCTCCCTCCCCCTCTCCCTCCCCCTTTTCCAACCATGATTCCCCTCTCCCACTCTCAGTCCACAATAGAAATTCCCTATCAGAAAAGGTTTATTATCACTCACATATGTCACAAATTTTCTTTTCATGGCTGCAGTACAGTGAAACACATAAAATTGGTACAGTACTGTGCAAAAGTCTTAGGCATCCTAGTTACATATATGTGTCTAAGACTTTTGAACAGTAATGTATAACAGCATTGTTGTGTGTTTCTCTACAATTTGTATGTATATCAAGAATATATGGCAGATATCCATAATATACTGTATTTATGAAGATTTGTCAGTTCCTGGTACAGTGTACTCATTTATTCTCAATGGTTTTCTGCTTGTTGAGCAAATTCCTCCAATAACTTTGACAAGACACCTCAAAAAGTCTTTTTCAGAGTAACACATACAAAGTGTTGAAGGAACTCAGCAGGTCAGCCGGTATCAAGGGATAGGACCTAAAAATTAACAGAGTTAAGTTTTGGTCTTAGATCCTTCATCAGGATTGGAAAGGAAGGGGGAAGACAAACAAGAGAAAATCTGCAGATGCTGGAAATCCAAGCAACACACACAAAATGCTGGAGGAACTCAGCAGGCCAGGCAGCATCTATGGAAAAAAAGTATAGTCGATGTTTTGGGCTGAGACCCTTTGACAGGAAGGGGAAAGAAGCCAGATTAAGAAGGTGGAGGAGGGGAATGAGTGTAAACTAGAAGGTGACAGGTGGAGCCAGGTGAGGGGGAAAGGTTATGAAGTGAGAAGCTGCAAGTTGATAGGTGGAAAAGGTAAAGGGGTGAAGAAGAAGGAATCTGATAGGAGAGGAGGGTGGAATATGGGAGAAAGTGAAGGAGGAGGGCCACAAAACGGAGGTGATAAGCAGGTGTGCAGAAGATAAGAGGTAAGAAGGGAGCCAAAGTGGGGAATGGAAGAAGAGAGAGGGAAGAGCGGGTAGAAATTACTGGAAGTTTGAGAAATTACTATTCACACCATTTTTAGGCACTTAAAGCAATTTTTCTCACATGGAATTTCTCCAACCTCACCTGAAGTAATTAGAAAGCTGAAAGCTGTTGTGGGGTTTCAGGGTCATTTTTTTTCAGCTTCTCTGTTCTTATTCAGTTCTCTTATGTCATGTTCTCTGTGTATTGATTTTGTTGTTTGATTAAAAACCCAACTTAAATTCTTACACTCAGTTCAAATTACAATACACAGAGACTAACATTGTTGTACATGAGTGTGAATGGATATAATTAGATAATAGAACTCATTATTCAAATTCAAACAAAATGTGTATTGGGATTATGGACAGCTTTGAGAAAAAATATTTTAAAAATGTGCTAACTCATAGTTAACAGCTGTGTGAGGAGTTAGAAATGGGAAATGTTGATCAAATTGCAGCAGATCTTTCTGGAAACTAAGAGTGTAAATCAGGTAATCAAAGTTAATTATAAGATTGCAGTGTTTATTTATTCACTATAAATACTGCTCATTGCTGCAATCAAAGTACCAGTCTTGAACATTGAAAGCTTTGTTAATGTACATCATCTGCAACCATTTATCTGTCATGCCTCTGTGGTGAATGCCGTAACAGGAAAGGGCTTTGCATCAAAGAGTCGAGGAATGATACAGCAGGGATACAGGCCATTCAGCCCAGTTGATCCATGCTGACCAAAATAACCATCTAAGAAAGTCCCATTTGCCCATATTTGACCTCTAAACCATTCCTGTCCATATACCTGTCCTAGTGCTTTTTTACATGCATAATGTACCTGCCCCAACCACTTCCTCTGGCAGCTCATTCCATATACTCTGGGTGAAAAGAATGCCCCTCCAGGTTCCTATTAAATCTTTCACCTCTTATCCTAAACTTCTGCTGTCCAGCTCTTAGAACATAAAATATTACAGCACAGTACAGGCCCTTCAGACATGATGTTGTGCTGACTTTTTAACCTACTCTAAGATCAATCTAACCCTTCCCTCCTACATAGTCCTCCATATTTATATCATCCATACGCCTATCTGAAATGCCTCCACCACCATCTCTGGCAGGGCTTTCCATGCACCTACTGCTCTCTGTCTTTAAAAACGTTCCTCTTATACTTTCCTCCAATCACTTTAACATCTTGTTTGTCCAAACCATAAAAGACCATGCATTCACCCACTCTATGCCCCTTATGATTTTATCCATTACTATATGATCACCTTTCATTCACCTTCAATCCAATGAATAAAGTCCCTGCCATTCACTGTAAAAGTCCCACTCTGAAACGACTTCTTAAAATGTAACTGGTCGCAATTGTATGAATAAAGCTCCATTTCAGAATCAGGTTCAGGTTTATTATCACTGACATACAGAAAGTTGTGAAATTTGTTGTTTTGTGGCAGCAATGCAGTGCATGGCATAAAAGTTACAATAAGTTACAAATAAGTAGTGCAAAAGAAGAATAACGAGGCAGTATTCATAGACCATTCAGAAATTTGATGGCAGAGGGAAAGAAGCAGTTCCTAACACATTGAGTGTGGGTCTTCAGGCTCCTGTACTTCCTCCCTGATAACAGTAATGAGAAGAGGGCATGTCCTGGGTGGTAAGACTCCTTAATGATGGATGCTGCCTTATTTAGGCACAGCCTCAACGGTGGAGAAGTTTGTACTTGTCTGTGAGCTGGCTGAGCTTACAACCCTCTGCAATCTCAATTGACCCTGTGATTTGGAGTTTTCATACCAAGCAGTGATGCAGCCAGACAGAATGCTCTCCATATTACATCTGTAGAAATTTACTAGAGCCTCTTGTAAGACACAAATCTCCTGAAACTCCCAATGAACTATAGCTGTTGGTTTAACTTCTTCTTGACAGTATTTGGATAGATCCTTTGAGATGTTGACACCCAGGAACTTGAATCAACTCACCCTTTTCACTTCTGATCCCTCAGCTGTACTGGTGTGTGTTCTCTCGACTTTTCTTTCCTGAAGTCCACAATCAATTACTGCTGATGTTGAATGCAAGGCTGTTGTGGCAAGACCACTCAACCCATTGATCTATCTCATTAGTGAGCACATGGGGAGACAGCATTCTCGACCATTGCTACTCTCCTTTCTGCAATGCTTACAAAGCGCTCCTCTGCCTGCTGTTTGGAAAGTCAGATCACTCCTCCATCTTCCGCTGTTGGTCTGACCAATCGGACTCCATGTTACAAGACTGCTTTGATGACGTCAACTGGAATGTCTTTCATGATAAGGATGTCTCCAAGGTCACGGAAGGGGTCGTGAGTTTCATCCGGAAGTGCATCAAGGATGTTGTCCCCCAGAAATCGGTCAGGGTCTGTCCAAACCAGGAACTCTGGATCAACAGTTCCATGAGAACAGCACTTATCGCGCGACACAGAGCTGACATTGCCAGTAATCAGCAGGAATGCTACAATCTACGCAAAGTCATCAAGGCAGCGAAACGACAATACAGGGACAAGATCCAGACACAGCTCTCCACCAACAAGACACACAGCTTATGGCAAGGTCTGCACACCATCGCAGACTTCAAAGCTAATCGCAGTGGTGCTGCCAACATTGTTGCTTCTCTCCCAGATAAGCTAAATCTATTTTACACTCGGTTCGATGTCGCCAACACTGAGCCCCTGAGGAGAGCTGCCAAAGTGACCTGCACCTTGGTCATCTCTGAGGCTGAGGTACGCAGGTGTTTCTGACGAGTGGATAGCCACAAGGCTGCAGGACCGGATGGCATCCCAGGGCGGGTACTCAGAGTGGCACGGCACAACTGGCAGGTGTATTTACAGACATTTTTAATCTCTCCCTCTCCCAGTGTAGAGTGTCTTCCTGTTTCAAAACATCCATCGTTGTCCCTGTGCCTAAAAAAGACCAAGGTAACATGTCTGAATGGCTGGCGACCTGTCAAACTCACTCAATAATAAGCAAATGCTACCACCCACGCTGAACCTCCTACAATTTGCCTGCCAACAGATGATGCAATAGCCACAGCTCTACACACTATCCTTACACTTCTGGAGAAGAAGGATGCTTATGTGAGAATGCTACAGTTCAGCACTCAACACCTTAATTCCCTCCAGGCTCGACAAGAAGCTCAGAGACCTCAGCCATCACCCTGCCTTGTTCAGCTGGATCCTGGACTTCCTGTCTGATCGCCAGCAGGTGGTAAGAGTGGGCTCCCTCAACTCTGTCCGTCAACACAGGTGCTCCTCAGGGTTGTGTCCTAAGCCCCATCCTTCACTCTCTGTATACCCATGACTGTGTCGCCACCAACAGCTCCAATCTGCTAAACTTGCTGATGATACTATATTGATTAGCCGAATCTCAAATAATAATGGGGCAGCCTACAGAGAAGAAGTCATCACCCTGACACAGTGGTGTCAAGAAAATAACCTTTCCCTCAGTGTCGCAAAAACAAAGAAGCTGGTTATGGACTACAGGAGGATTGGAGACGGGCTAACCCCTATTGACATCAATGGATCTGGGCTTGAGAGGGTGAGCAGCTTAAGTTTCTTGGCATACAGATCACCAAGGATCTCACATGGTCTGTACATACTGGCTGTGTGGTGAAAAGGCACAACAGCACCTTTTTTACCTCAGACCGTTGAAGAAGTTCGGTATAGGCCCCAAAATCCTAAGAACTTTCTACAGGGGCACAACTGAGAGCATCCTGACTGGCTGTATCACTGCCTGGTATGGGAACTGTATTTCCCTCAATTGCAGGACTCTGCGAAGAGTGATGCGGACAGCCCAGTGTATCTGTAGATGTGAACTTCCCACTATTCAGGATATTTACAAAGGCAGGTGTATAAAAAGTGCCCAAAGGATCATTGAGGACCTGAGTCACCCCAACCATAATCTATTCCAGCTGCTACCATCCAGGAAATGGTATCATAGCATAAAAGCCAGGACCATCAGGCTCTGGGACAGCTTCTACCACCAGGCCATCAGACTGATTAATTCACCCTGATACAACTGTATTTCTATGTTATACTGACTGTCCTGTTGTGCATACTATTTATTGGCAATTACTATAAATTGCACATTGCACATTTAGATGGAGATGTAACGTAAAGACTTTTACTCCTCATGTATATGAAGGATGTAAGTAATAAAGTCAATTTAATTCAATTCAACTCCTTTATGCCTTCCTGTCGCCATCTGAAATTCTGCCAACAACCATGGTCTATCAACTTATTTATAGGTGGCCCTTAAGCTGTGCCTATCCACACAGTCTTTATTATAGAGAGAGCGAAGTAATGAGTTAAGCACACCTCTTTGAGGTGCACCTACATCGATATTCAGTGAGTAGGAGATGTTATTACCAATCTGCATTGACTGTAGAAGCCCAATGGCAGGTTTAGAATCCAGGTGAGGTGCAGAGGCCCAGATTTTGAAGTTTGTTGATTAGTACTGATGGGATGATGGTTGTTGAACACTGAGCTGTAATCAAGAAACAGCAGCCTAACGTAGGTATAGCTGTTGTCTAGGTGTTGCAAGGCCAGTGAGATTGCATCTGCTGTAGATCTATTGTGGGGGTAGACAAATTGTAGTGGATCCAGGTCCTTGCTCAAGAAAGAGTTAATTCTGGCCATGACCATCTCTCGAAGCACTTCTTCACTGTAGATGTGAGTGCTACAGGGCATAGTCATTCAGGCAACTCTTGGGCACCAGAATTGCTCCCCTTTTGAAGCAGGTGGGAACGTCTGACTGCAGCAGTGAGAGATTGAAGATGCCCTTGAACATTCTAGCTGGTTGGTCAGCATGGGCTTTTGATATACACCATCAGGGTCTGTCACCATGTCAGGGTTCACACTCTTGAAGGATGTTCTGGCATTGATCTTCAAGACAGATATCACAGGGTTACCAGTTACTGTGGGAATTCATACAGGCATAATTTTATTCTCCCTTTTAAAGCATGCATAAAAGGTGTTGAATTCATTGGAGACTGTCATTAGGTTTCACTTTATGGGAAGTAACAGCATGATAACCCTGCCTCAGCTGTTGTGAATTTGATTGTGGTCCCGACTTCACATGGAATTACCTTATCACTCTTAAGACAGCCATCTGTAGGTTGTGCATGAACTTCTTGTAAGGTTCTGGACTGAACACCACAGTCAAGCTCTCAGCAGTCTGTGAAGCTCCTGGTTCATTCACAGCTTCTGGTTTGGGTATGTTCAGTATGTTCTCAAAGGCCCACACTGATCCACATAAGACTTGACAAAGTCGGTAAACAAATTGGCATATTCATTCATATCCAAAGGTGAATCCCAGAATATGGTCCCGTGCACCAATTTAAAACAGTCCTGTAAATCCTCCTCTTGCTCCTTTGTCCATACCTTTACAGTCCTCATCACTAGTGCCGTGGTGCTCAGTCCCTTCCTATGGGAAAAGAAGTACAGCCAGGTGATCGAACTTGCCAAAGTTCAGGCATGCTATGGCGCAGTAAGTGTTCTTGATAGTGGTGTAACAGTGATCAAGTGTGCTGACTCTTCTGATTCCACAGGTGATGTGTCGGTGGTAGTATGTCAAAGACGTCTTCAAGCTGGTAGTCCTCTGCAATGATTGGGAATGCATCAGGGTGCGGTGTCACATGACTGCTGATCACGATACTTACCTGCTCCAGTACCAGTGGTGGAGTGTACTCTCTGCACTGCAACCAGGATGACATCAGAGAACTCCCTTGGCAGATGGAATGGACTACACTTGACTGCTTGATGTTCCACTGGGGAATAGAACTGAGACAAAACCATCACATCTGTACACCATTATAAGTTAATCACACCACCACCTCTGCCTTTACCTGACACTGCCATATGACCTATGCAGTAGAAGGTGAAGGCTTTGGGCTGGAGTGCTGCGTCCAGAGTGACTGAGGGTGAGCCATGTCTCTGTGAAGCAGAATACACAACAGTCCTCGGTCCACTTACCAGCTGATCATGATCCCACTGCAATTCCACTTCTTTACTTTGCTACATGTTGAATTTTTACGAATACTCTTACGTTAGTATCTTCAAAGAACATGTCCAATCCCTAGCAATATTAGACTATAATCAATTAAGCCAATGCAAGAAGCCATCTTGTACAGATTTTAGGTTTCACTGCCTACACAATACTTAGATGGATCATTTCCCAGAAAAGGTAAATCCATTTTTATAATTAGATCTTCAGATACAGGTGTCCCCCCCTTTACAAAGGTAGGGTGTTCCTATGAAACCTTTCTTAAGCCGAAATGGTGTAAAGTGAAGAACCATTAACTTATATGGGAAAAATTTTCGTAAAAGCTAAAATTCTCTCTGTAATGCGAAAACAGGTTACTAATGTAGGTCTTCTGTAAAAGCAAAGCGAACATTCATAAAGCGGGGGACACCTGTATCACTAAGTAGGCACTCGTTTAATGTAAAAAATGATGAGCAGTGTTTACACTTCACCAGTTCTCAGTTTATTCTGGAAATAATGACTAACATATCTAGCTTTTCCAGTCAGGCATATGCATAAGTGAGAGTTAGCTGGTTCATCATCTTGGCACTAACTTCATGTTTCCTCCCACAGTCCAAAGCCATACCGGCTAGGTTAAATGGTCATTGTAAATTGTCCCATATTTAGGTTAGGGTTCATCAGGGTTGTGGAGTTGCTGGGGAGGCATATCTCAAAGAACCGGAAGGTCCTAATCTATTCCATAACACTAAATAAATAATAAATATTTCAGTGTTATTTTCAAATACCAAAAATGTTGATTGAGAACTTATCTGATGGAAAAAAAAGTGAGGTGCAGGATTTATGATAGCAATGATTTGCAAGTTTAGAGGACAGCATCATCCTTTAGAAAGAAATAATTATCAGTAATGCAGGAAAGATATCCACTCTGTCTCTATTGGAACTGTAAGTCAGGGGAGGCAGATCACTCTTTGACAATGATTGTTGCAGGATTTTGTTGGTGCCTTCTATTCATATCAATGAATGATGAAAGGAATGGATGGTAGAGACCTCAGTGAGTACACACTGGTCTTTCCTTCCAAAACATCTGTGCAATCAAAAGCCAGCAATGCCAGATTGACCATGAGGTGTTGAAAGTGGCAACAACTGTGAGTGGTTGGCAGTAGGACTTAGCTGCCCATGGTTGTCCTTGGATTAAATAGATGTTAAGGAACAATTGCTGAATCTAATCCTCATTCTCCAATTCTAACTCTAATCTAACAGTTGGCATCTTCTAGGTATTCACATACCTACAATAGATGCTACATCTACTGAATTTTGATTTCCAGAACATTTATTATCAGCTATACCAGAAAAGCCAGTTTAATGTGGTTGTTGTTAATTGTTATTTACACTCTAAGGCCTCTTTATTAGGTACCTCCTGTTTCTAATAAAGTGTCTACTGAGTGTGTAGTATATTCATGGTCTTCTGCTACTGTAGCCCATCTACTTCAAGGTTCAACATGTTATGTGTTCAGTGATGCTCTTCTGCACACCACTGTTGTAACATGGTTATTTGAGTTACTGTCACCTTCTTGTGAGCTTAAACCAGTCAGGCCATTCTCCTTTGACCTCTCGCATTAACAAAGTATTTTTGCCCATAGAACTGCCACTTACTGGACGGTTTTTGTTTTTCACACCATTCTCTGTAAACTTTAGAGATTGTTGTGCATGAAAATCCCAGGAGATCAGCAGTTCTGTGATACTCAAACCACCCTGTCTGGCACCAACAGTCATTGCGTGGTCCAAGTCAAACTGCTCACAGTTTTTCCCCGTTCTGATGTTTGGTCAGAACAACAACTGAATCTCTTGACCAGATCTGCATGTTTTTATGCACTGAGTTGCTGCCATGTGATTGGCTCATTAGATATTAATGAGCAAGTGTACACAATAAAGTGGCCCCTGAGTGTAAAATGGCAAGGACAAGGCAAAGGTATCTTATGACTCTGTAAGATTTTATATTAACTATTGGAAATTTAAATGGATGCTAAGTTACTTTAAAACAACACCTTCTAGAGCAGGGTTATGCAGGGTGGGATCTATTGCTCCAGAGAGGAATGAAGCATGATAGACCATTAACAGTCACAAAGACGATTGCCAATCTTCAGCTCTCTCAATTCCTCCTGCCTCAACACTCAAATATCTCTTGGCTCTCCTCTCCTGATCATCTTTGTCATTCCATTGACAACCTCCATCTTGCCTCAGGACCTAACTGAAGGCTAGTCCTGAGGATCAGTATGTAGGTTCATGGTAGGCATCCAAAGCCTGTCAATCTAATGTAGATCTGGAGTTTAAAAAAAACATACAAACTGCTGGAGGAACTCATCTGTGGGGGAGATGAATTGTCAATGGTTTGAGTCAGGACCCTACGTCGGAGTGGAGATTGGGGAGGTAAGAAAGAGAGGAGATTTAGAGTATGGAGCTGTTGTAGAGAGAAGAGGGGGAGTGGTGAGACAAGGGCCATTTGATGGTTGGTGGGCTGAGGAGGAGTGAAAGATATTGGGTAGAAGGACCTAGGTGAGGGAGAGGAGGGGTGAAGTTGGGAGACAGGCAGGTTGATGATTGGTGGATGCAGGCAAGGAAAATAATAGAAAAAGATGGAGTCAGTAAAGGGAGAGTAGGGTGGAGAAGAAAGTTGTGGGTAAAAAAACAGGGAAATAAAGGCTGCAATCTAATACATTAGGAAGAAAACATTAAAGAAGAGCCGATGGAAGCAGATGGGGAAGGGTAGTAGGTGGATTGAACAAGGGTGAGGATTAAAATGAGTGGTAAGGAGCTGAAGCAGTAGCTTGGGAAGGGGAGAAATGGGGAGTTACTTGAAATAGATAGGAAGAGAGAGGGGACACAGGAGATAAGGGTTATCGAGCATTGCAAAATTCAATGTTCTATTTAATTCAATTTTAATCTGACCTAGTTTTGTTCATGCCTTGGATTTACAAGTTTCCTGAAGTTATTTGATATATTGGCAAACAGAGTGCTGTGCAGTTTCCATCCTGTTAATGCATTCTCTGCCACCAAATATTACTTGTTCACCTACACCATGTCTAATAAATTATCTGTCATTTTCTAGCTTGGAGTCATATCTTGATGGGTAAATAAACATTCATTCTCTATGCAGGGAAGTTGAAGGTTGTGATGATGTGATACAATCTAGTCAGCAGGTGTACAGATTCAAAGTTTCTATTTTAACCCCTGGATGTTACTGTTATCTACTTATAAGTTGGGACATAAGAAATCAGAGCACAAGATGTTACTTAAATGGCAGTACCTGAGTGGGTTAATTCACATAAAAGTCAGTCATGTTTATTGTCACATCCACAAGTATATGTATACAAAGGGTCAAAAAAACACTTACTTGCAGCAGCATGACAGGCACACAGCTTGATAAAAGCAGAATTTACAAGAAAAACACAAATTAAACATACATTCAGTGGCCTCGTAGTTAGGTACATCTGTACACCTCATTAATGCAAATATTGAATCAGCCAATCATGTGGCAGGATCTCAATGCATAAAAGTGTGAGATATGGTCCATCAGACTAAACATTGGAATGGGCAAGAGATGTAATCTAAGTGATTTTGACCATGGAATAATTTTTAGTGCTAAATGGGGTGGTTTGAGTATCTCAGAAACTGATCTCCTGGGATTTTCACATACAGCTTCTAGAGTTTACAGAGAATGGTGCAAAAAAATAATAAAAACCATCCAGTCAATAGCAGTTCTGTGGGCAAAAGCACCTGATTAATGAGAGAGGTCAGAGTAGAATGGCCAGACTGCTCAAGCTGACAGGAAGGCAACAGTAACTCAGATAAGCAAATGTTACAACAGTGGTGTGCAGAACAGCATCTTTGAATGCACAATACATTGTACCTTTGAAGTGAATGGGCTACAGCAGCAGAAAACCATGAACATATATTCAGTTGCCTCTTTATTAAGTACAGGAGGTACCTATTAAAGTGACCACTGTATGAATAGGCAGCATTTACAAGAAATAACACAAATTAAACAAAACTTGTACACAAGTTTATTACATACCCATTAATAAAAAATTTCCTGTAACCAAGCACGTACTGAAGTATGTTAGTGTTCTGTGGTAATGGTCTGAGCAGCTAGTGTAAATATTCCCTGTCACAGGCCTGTGCCTGGAGCTGTAATAAATACAGGTGAGAGTGGAATCAGCAATATTATCCCTCGATGTGTTTATCCTGGAATTATCCACAACTCAAAAGTTCAGCCATTATTTCTCACAGTGGCGTTCACCCTAAGGCAACACTGCCTGTACGTTGACAAAGGGCAAAATTCAGCAATAGATGGTGGAAGCAGATCAGATAGGAAATGCACAGTAACAAATTCCAAGTGACTTAAATGAAGCCATTTTGCTATCACTTTTCAGGGCAGCTGATGAATAACAGCTCACTGAATCAAAGTATGACTCAGCATGGAATAAACTCACTCAGAACTATAAACAGAACATGCTGGATACACTCTGCAAGTCAGGTAGCATCTGTGGAAAGAGAAACAGTCAATGTCTTGGGTTATGCAACAAGGCTCTTGACAATATACTGTATGTCAAGCATGTCTAAGATGTCAAAGTGTTGTGTCCTGATGAAGGGTCTCAGTCTGAAATGCTGACTGTTTATTTCTTTCCATGGAGGCCGCCTGACCTGCTGAGATCCCCCAGCATTTTTTTTTTTGTGTTACTCTAGATTTCCAGCTTCTGCAAAATCTCTTTTGTTAAAGGTACATAGGATGCAAGGGAAAGGGGCAATTTGAACCCAAGACTGGCTCATTGGCAAAAACAAAGGTCAAAATGGATATCTGATTTGTGATTGAAAGGCAGTTTTCAATGGGGTTCCACAATGCTGAGCACTTGCTTTTTTTGTTGTATATTTTAATAATTTAGATTTAAATGCAGTTAAAAATGTAAATAAAGATGCCAACAGATAACATTAAAAAATTGACTTTGAGCTTGACAAGAGAGGAGGAAATATTTCCCAATGAGGATATCGATGACCTGGTCATTTGGGTCGAGCAGTGGCAAATGAAATTTTATTTAGAAAAATTTCAGGTAATTAAGTATGATAATGGAGAGAATATACAATTATTGAGAGGATATTGTGCAGTGTAAAGGAAGGAAGAGACCTTGAAGCAGATGTCCACAGATTTCTTCTGAGAGCTAATAGACATAAAGAAAGCTTTTCTTTACTAGCTAATGCTTAGAGGTTATGCCTGAAATATACACAGCACTAGTTAGGCTTCAGCATAGGTTCTGTATAAATTTCTGATCACCACATTACTGGAAAGATGTGATTGTACTGGAGGTGGTGGGCATAAAACAAATTTATGATGTTGTTGTCAGGAACGGAACTTTGTTATTTATAATTAAAGATTGGGCAAAATGAGATTGTTTTCTGTGGAACATAGGAGGCTGAGAGGAGACATGGTGAATCTGTGGAATTCATTGCCACTGATGGCTGAGGAGGCCAAGTCATGGGTATATTTAAAGCAGAGGATGAAATGTGTCAAAGATTGCAGGGAGAAGGCAAGAGAATAGAGTTGAAAGGGATAAAAAATCAGCCATGAAGGAATGGCAGAGCAGACTTGATAGACCAAGTAGCCTAATTATTCTCCCGTAGCCTTTGGGTTTAAATGTATAATCTTGTGAGGGACTTACGTGAGTTAACAAGCAAAACCAATTTCCCTTCTCCGAGGGTATCTAAAACAATGGGGCACAGACTTCCAGTGCTTGGTAGAAGGATTAGGGAGAGATGAGGAATTTCTTTTTCACTTAGAAAATAGTAATGGAAATCAGCCTGAAAAGATGTTAAAGGCAAAACCCTTCATCATTTTTAAAAAGTGCCAGTAAGTGCACTTGAAGACCTGTCACTGACCAAGTACAGGAAGGTGGGATTAATCTGCATGCCTACTTTTCATCCAGATGCAACGAGTCAGAATTAGATTTATCAACACTGTCTTAATGACGTGAAATTTATTTCACTGCTGCAGTAAAATGCAAAGACTATAAAGGACCATAAATCACAAAATAAATTGTGGAGCTAAAATGAAGGAATAATTAGGTAGTGGATTTGCAAATTGGTAAAAAGGGTGATTATTGTCACATTTACTGAGGTACAATGAAAACTTGTCTTGTGCATACAGATCAATTCAGTACAGCAATGCATTGAGGTAAAACAATAATGAAATGCAGAATAAAGTGTTACAGTACAGGGAAAGTGCAATGCAGACAGACTGTGAGGTGCAAGGTCACAATCAGGTAGATTGTGAGGTCAGGAGTTCATCTGATCTTGGTAGGGAACCATTCAATAGTTTTTTAGCAGCAGGATAGAAGTGTCCTTGATGCCGGTGGTACATGCTATCAGGTCTTTATATCTTCTGCCCTATGGGAGGGGGAAGAAGATAGGTAGGATCTTTGATTCTGCTGGCTGCTGTACTGAGGCAGCAAGATGTGTAGACAGACTGTGATGTAACTGTGAGTGTGTTTTTTTTTGGAGGAAGAAAGATATGGCACCAACCAAGACCAATAAAATTTCAATGTTCATTTACAGTCTGTCAAATAGCCAAAAGTAAAATTAAACATAATAGTTTAATTTTGATAATCCTGTTAACATTAATATTGTTATTGTTAATTTGCTGCTTCAACCCACCCAATTCCCCATGGCTGTTGGAGTAACACTAAAGGCCCTGACAAATAACCTGGATACATGACCTCAAGTCCCAGGTGGGAAATTTAAATGAATATAATTAAATAATTCAGAAACTATCAGTAATAGTAGCAATAAGACTGTTTTGGAAATCCAAAGGTTTTGTGGAAATAAAATAAATCCTACCTGATCTGGTCATATTGCATAAATACCATCTTGAGGTGGATTAGAATAAGCAGCCCTCATTATAGCCTCCAGGATGCATTCTTTTATCTGTAAAAGAGAAACTAAAGTTGAATTTGTAAGAGTGATGGAGGAAGATATCACCCTGCCAGTAATCATCCTCCTGCTTGGATAGCAAACTTATTATGTATGGATAATCTAAACAAGCATTTGATTTTAAAAATGCAAACACGAGGAAATCTGCAGATGCTGGAAATTCAAGTGACACCCACAAAATGCTGGTGGAACACAGCAGGCCAGGCAGCATCTATAGGAAGAAGTACAGTCGACTATACTTCCTCCTATAGATGCTGCCTGGCCTGCTGCATTCCACCAGCTTTTTGTGTGTGAAGCTTTTGACTTGTTTGGATCTATGTGATCCGAACACTACATTGAAGAGAATCCTTTATCTGAGGAAGACATTTTAAGATATTCTGTCATATACTGTATGCACAGAACACAATCCTTATTGTGTTACTTGGAACTCAAGCTGCAATTAGAAATGGAATTAAATTGCATTGGTTTATTATTGTCACATGGACCAACTGAAAGAATTGGCTGAAAAATAGCAGATGGAATTTAATGCGGATGTGTGAGGCATTGCACTTTGGGAGGACAAGACCAGGGTAGAGCGTACATGGTGAACAGTGGGACACTGAGGGGTGTGGTAGAATAGAAGGACCTGGGAATACAGATACCTTGAAAATTGAATCACAGGTAGATAGGGGCATAAAGAGGTCTTGGCACATTGGCCTTCATTGATCAAAGTATTGAGAAGAAAAATTGGGATGTTATGCTGAAGTTGTATAAGACATTGGTGAGGCCTAATTTGGGGTATTGTGTATAGTTTGATTATCAATAAGATTGAAAGAGTGCAGAGAAAAATTACCAGAATGTTGCCAGGGCTTAAGGACTTGAGTTAAAAGACTTTATTCCCTGGAGTTTGGGAGAATGAGGGACAATTTGATAGAGGTATACAAAATTGCGATGAGTACAGATAGGAAGATTTTTCCACTAGGCTCGATAAGACTAGAACTAGAGTTCATAGTTTGAAGATGAAAGGTGAAATACTTAAGGGGAACCTGTGGGAAAATTTCTTCACTCAGAGGTGGTGCAAGTGTGGATGCAAGAGCTGCCAGCAGAAGTGGTGGATGCAAGTTCGATTGCAACTTTTAAGAGAAGCACACACAAAATTGCAGAAGACCTCAGCAGATCAGGCAGCATCAGTGGAGAGGTTTTGGGCTGAAACCCTTCATCAGAACATCTAAGAGAAGTTTGAATAAGCATATAGATATGAGGGGTATATAGAGCTGCTATAGTCCAGGTATAGTTTGGTGGGGCTAGGCAGAATAATGTTTTAGATAGATGGGCAGAAGAGCCTGTATCTACACTGTAATGATCTATGACTCTATGATGTTGAGGAGCTGCAGGTTGCATAGATTACAGCAAATGTTCTGGGTTCTGTCAAGATTTTCTGAAGGAACTGGTGACATATCAGCGAAGTTTTTGAATATAATTACAACTCTGGCTATCATGCAATAAAAGCAGAACATCTGCCTGGTTTTCTTGTCTACAAGATCAATCCACTCAGCCATTTGAGAATCTATTAAACTCTCAATAAACATCAAAGTAAAGGAAGAAGTCAACATTGCTATCAAGGATAGCAATAAAGGATTGCAAGGACTGCCTGGAGGATCATTTGGGGTCTCCCTTCCACCATTCCGAGATATTTATCTGGTGCTCTGCATATCCAGGACCCTGAGCATTGACGAGATTCCTCCCATCCATCCTAGAATCTCCTTGACCACCTACCATCAGCCAGGAGGTACCATAGCATTAGGACAAGAACTATTAGGGTAGGAAGCAGCTTCTTCCCTCAGGCCATAAGACTATTGAACTCCCTGCTACCACTCAGGTCTCATCACAAATGGAACATCAGTAGTTTACTTTTTAACTTGTGTGGTAAATGTACCTTATTATTTGTTAATTTATTTGTGGTAATATTACTTTATGTGTTATGTGTGAGTTTAATTCATTGTGTTGTGCACCTTGAACTTGAAATGATGCTGAGGTCATTTCATTGTTTTGCATATTCTAGGGATATAAACTTGAATATAGAGAACATAACTTCAAGATGTGCAGATGAACTAAAGTTCAAAATGTAGTAAATTATGAGGAGAGGGTTAACAACTTCAGAAAAATGTAGACGGCAATTTGAAATAGACAGATGCATGCAAAAGTTAATGTGCAGAAGTGTGACAGCTCGGGATGAAAGGAACAACGCAATTTAAAGTAAGCAGTACAATTATTGAAGAGATTACAGAGATAGAGTGGCCCAGTAGCATTTGCATGTTGCTGGGAAGTTTTTGAATGTGGCAGGACAAATTAAGCAATAGTACAAGTAAGTAGGATTCTATGCTTTATAAATTAAGTATCAAAATAAGAAAGTTATGCTAAACCTTTATTTAAAATGCTGTTGGATCTCAACTACAATATTATAATCAGTTCTGGAAATCAGAGAGATATCAAAACCTTAAAAGTGGTAGAAAGGACACTTATTAGAATGGAAACAAGAATGAGCAAATGATCAAGGATGAACTTGATTCACCATATACATTTACATGTATGTGGAATCTGCTGCGGTATGCTGGTGCAATGTGCCAATAACAGCATTCATGCAACAAAAAACAACATGCCAGGACATCCAGGTAACTGGACTGTTCTCTGAACAGGAAAGGCTAACAGGGTATTTGATGGAACAGAAGTATTTGAATTCATTAAAGTAATAAAGGGAAATAATTTCTTATGTCAGTGGACATGGGTAATGGGAGGGATAGAAGGGAAGTGGCAAACAACTAACTGAAAGAAGGAAATTGCAATAATGATCTGAAATATATCGCCTGAAAGGGTAGTGGAATCAGATTCAGAATGAGCCTGTGAAAGAGAATGGATAAATAATTAAAGGGAAAATCTTAAATGAGGTACAAGGACAAGTATTGGATTAGGACTAATTGCATTATTCCTTCAAAGAGCTGGCGCATACATAATGGTTCAAATGATTGTTTTCTGTACTCTATTATTTTCTGATTCATTGTTAGAGATAATTAGGACAAATGTCTTTCTTGTTAACTTTGGGTGCAAAGTTTTTTCAAGAATTCATAAAGGAAAATTCTCCAGTGCCTGAAATGCAAATTTGCACCTGCAGTAATTCTTCCTTCTCTCTTGGCCACATAATATTTATAATCCCTTCCTGATTTCTGATCTCAAAACTTCAAAAGGAAATTTCAAGTCTTTTCATTTGTATTGATATGAATTTCCTCAAGCCTTCAAAATACAGAAAAAGCATTGAAATATTATAAAAATTACAGTCATGAAATGGAACTGATTGGAAATCTGTGAAGACATTTAGCTGCCTCTCCCCGATTAGGACTTTTCAGTATAATTGTGAAGCTTTTTTTGAAATCCACATACTCATAAAGACAACAAAGGCCTAGCAGCAGAAGGTCCTCATGATTAACATTTTCTAATTTACATTTTTATTTAATTTATTAAGCTTTTTAATCATCTGCATATCATGAACAACCATTCCCTAACCAAGAGTGCCAGAGGGCATTTCCCACTGATGTCTCTAGATAGCCATTAGAAGATGCATAATAGCAACATGGGTTAATTCTTCTGTTTATATTTTCTTTCCATGATGGTATTAGCTTGCTTCCACCCGATATTTATTGCACCTTCAATTTCTTGGCCAGTATAGCTTTCAGAGAGATAGAGGTTATTCAAATCCCTAAAATACTCCTGCAGGACTCATGGGAGATCAAAATACTTACAACCCGAGGAGAGACTGAAAAATTAGGGTGGTTATCGTTGAAAGGAAGGTGGATGCCTAAGTAAGACCTTATAGAAATGTTTAAGGTATTAATTGGCAAGAGGAAAGATAAATCTCAAATCTAGCTGTTGTAGTAAGAAAGGTGTGCTTAAGAAACAAGAGAAAATAGGAGTAGGAATAACCATTCTCCATCTTGACACCTTGTCCCTTGAGACATGTTGTGCCTAGAATGTCCTGACAAACGGTCTCAGTCTGAAACACCAACTGTTTATTCCTTTCCATAGATGCAGCCTGACCTGCTGAGATCCCCCAGCATTTTGTATGTGTTACTCTAGAAATGTTTCTGTCTCCTTCTTAAATCTATTTAGTGACATCCCCTCCAATGCCCTCCATTGTAGTGAGGTTCTTAAGTTCAGCTCCCTCTGAATAAAGAAATTCCTCCTCATCTCAATTCTAAACCACTTGCACTATAACACAAGACTGTGACCCCCGTCCTGTCTGTCTTCTGTTGTCAGATTTTGTAAGTTTCAATTAAATCCCAGATCATTCTACTAGTGAAACTCGTCTAACCCAACCTCTAAGTGTGACAGAAACGATATTGAGATAGAGAAAATAGCAGTAAGGATTGTTTTTGAACAGAAAGGTTTCATCAGTTTCCACTCTGGTCACAACAACAAACTTTTTATTTGCAGTTCTTCATGTGGTTGGCAATATTGGTATGGGTTATGACATGAATACAAAGACAGAATACACTTTATTGGGTACAATTGTACACTTGCTCATTATTGCAAATATTGAATCAATCAATCATGTGGCAGCAACTCAATGTATAAAAACATGAGAAGTCATCAAGAGGTTCAGTTATTGTTCAGACCAAACTTGGGAGTGTGGAAAAGATGTGATCTAAATGACTTTGACCATGGAATAATCGTTGGCACCAGACAGGTTGGTTTGAGTATCTCAGAAACTGCCAAACTCCTGGGATTTTCACACACAATAGTCACTAGAGATAACAGAGATTGGCATGATAAACAAAAAAACATTCATTGAATGGCAGTTCTGTGGCTGAAAATGCCTTGTTAATGAGTGAGGTCAGAGGAGCATGGCCAGAGTAATTCAAACTGACAGCAAGGTGACTAACTCAAATAACTAGGTGTTGCAACAGTGATGTACACACAACAGATAAAAACTTGAAGTGGATGGGCTGCAGCAGGAGAAGACCACAAATATACACTTAGTGGCCACTTTATTAAGTATAGGACGTATAAGTAACGTGGCCATGGTGTAGAGATGCTAACTAATTAAGAGTCAGTTTTGCAGAACTGATTAGCATATGGGATGATAATAATATCTGGAACCTTTCAAGAAACAGTGGGAAGTGGTGATCTGTAAATTCTGTTATTGATCGATAAATTAGAAATTGGTAAATACCCTTACTCAGCTCTGCCTTCAAATCTTAATGTATGAATCAGGTAATCAGCATATACTGTCCTTTGATGAGAGTACAGAAAAATATTCAAGGACAATAACAAATCCCCAAGGAGTCTAATACATCTATCAAAAAGCTATCAGAAACCTGTGTATAATTTAAGGATATAAAATAATATTTATTGGAATTCTTATAGCAGCCATTAAACATATATTGTGAGATGTTTTTATGAAATGTTAAAATCATGATTGCAAAGCTGGAATGTGTCAGATTAAAGATTAGCATTTTTATTGCATATACATTGAAACATCAGAACATATAATAATGTGCATTGTGTGTGTTAACTACCAACACAGTCTGAGGATGTGCTGGGGACATCCCACAAGTTTCACCATGCTTCTTGTGCTAACATAGCATGCCCAAAATTTACTAACCTTAACCCACACAATTTTGCAGTGTGGGAGGAAACCCGCTATGTTTTGTGACTCCAAAACTTAAAATCAAAATGCAAGAAAAAGACAGGAGCTGGGTCCCAGACAGTCCTTCCAGGTGAGGCAACATTTCACCTGCGAGTCGGCTGGTGTGATATACTGCGTCCAGTGCTCATGGTGCGGCCTTCTATATATTGGTGAGACCCGACATAGACTGGGAGACCGTTTTGCTGAACACTTATGCTTTGTCCGCCAGAGAAAGCAGGATCTCCCAGTGGCCACACATTTTAATTCCACATCCCATTCCCACTCTGATATGTCTATCTATGGCCTCCTCTACTGTCAAGCTGAAGCCACATTCAGGTTGGAGGAACAACACCTTATATTCTGTCTGGGTAGCCTCCAACCTGATGGCATGAACATTGATTTCTCTAACTTCCGTTAATGCCCCCTCCACTTCTTACCCCATCCCTTATTTACTTATTTATTATTTCCCCACTCCCCCCTTTTTTCTTTTCTCTCTCTGCCCCTCTCACAATCACTCCTTGCCTGCTCTCCATCTCCCTCTGGTGCTCCCCTCTCCCTTTCTTTCTCCCTAGGCCTCCCGTCCCATGATCCTCTTCCTTCTCCAGCTCTGCATCCCTTTTGCCAATCAACTTTTGAGCTCTTAGCTTCATCCCTCCCCCTCCTGTCTTCTATCATTTCAGATCTCCCCCTCCCCCTCCCACTTTCAAATCTCTTACTATCTCTTCTTTCAGTTAGTCCTGACAAAAGGTCTCGGCCCAAAACGTTGACTGTACTTCTTCCTATAGATGCAGCCTGGCTTGCTGTGTTCCACCAGCATTTTGTGTGTGTTGCTTGAATTTCCAGCATCTGCAGACTTCCTCATGTTTGTGAAAATGGGTCTTAGTTTTGTTTTTACTTGAAACAAGGTGTGCACATATCACATGATACCATGATGATGTATGCTATTTGCATATCTATAAAGATTACCTGTAATTAATTATGTAAACAATAAAGAATGCTTAAGTCAAACAATATATTTACAATATTTCTCAAACATTACTGAAATATTAAATACACCTCCTCCTTGGTTAGCTTTAAACTCCAACTCAATATAGAATACATCTCAACTTATATACACAGTATACTATATAATGCAACTGCTATATAGCCATCCACAACATAGTAAATCTTAAATTGTCTCAGTCAGGCCTAAAGATTTAATTGCTCTGGAGGCTCTCTTACTCTTGTGGGAAAATGTCTTTCCTGATAAGGGGATCACTTTGTTTGGCAGGTGAGACTTGTAGCTGTTCAATAATCTCAGGTATTCAGGCCTCTTCTGAGTTGGTTGTAGGAGTTGACTCTAAAACTGCAGGGAGTGGTTCTGACAGCTCTGAATGCCTTCCTTCTCCTTTTCTTGGCTTTTCTCTCTAGATCTACTGTATTTCAATCCTTGCTTCTCTCCTGGTCCCAGCTTCTTTCTCTCTATTAAACACATTCTCAATCTGTTTCTTTTTCTTTCTCACCTTCCTTCTTTCTTTCATGCCTTTCTCTTTCTCACTCATGTTCTTTCTATCTCTTCTCTCCTTTTCAACTTGTTTTTCTTTTCCTCACTTTTTTCTTCTAGTTTATTGCAAATGTCTCTGAATAGGCTAATTTCTTGAGAAATTAGGTCTCATTTATCTTCTTCCATTTCCATAGCACTTATGTATGTCATTCTCCTCTTTCTTTTCCTTTTTCTTTCTAGGATGTGCATCTTGATGTTGGAAAGGTGCATTTGGTTCAATGGAGTATTCTCTTAATAATCATTCTATTGCTCTCTTTACAACATCATCTGCCAAATCCTCTGTTTTCATATCTTCATTGACTCCTTTCTTTTCTACTTTTATGAGGAGCTTATTGTCTTTACTTAAAGTTCACACAATAACCTTAATGCATGCAAAATAGATTCTGGTTCTTTATACAAAAGCCAAATGCTTACAACTTTCCTGAAGCTCTTTGAACTCTCTTCCAGCTTAAAACTAAAGCACATTTCACAAGTAACTACCTGATTAACATATTAGAAGCTTTCTCAGATATGTTGTCTACAACAACTGTTGTAGTCGGATGACTGCTTTCATCACTTCCATGATCCCTTTGAGCAACAATATCCAATATGCTTTCCAACCAGAAGCACAAGGGTTGGCACCAACATCTGTTTGCCTTCTGTTGGGTAACAGTTCATGGTTTACAGCATGAAGACAGCTGTGGCATCATCCAGTACCTTTCTTAATTCGCTTTCAGTTGATTTGTTGACAGGAGATGTGGCATGCAAATAGTGGATGGATCTCCAATCACGTTGCAGTTGTCTCAGCCAATCATGATCCCACAATGCTGACCCTTTTATTTTTACCACATACACACCCAAAGTGGATTTATGGTTGTTGTATTTCACTGTTATGAATGTCATTCCCACAGGAGTTATTTTTTTCCTCAAATATCCTCAGATATAATCGTCTGGCCTGACACTAGTAGAGAAGTGGTTATTGGTGAACTCACAGTCCCCTGGGAAGACAACATCGATGAAGCCCATGAGCGCAAGTTAACCAAGTATGCAGAATTAAGATCAGAGTGCAGAGACAGAGGGTGGAAGGTCTCATTCTATCCATTCGAAGTAGGGTGCTGTAGCTTTATTGCATTCACTTTCCAGAAGTGGCTGCATGACCTTGGCTTTACTAGAAGAGAGATCAAGTCAACCAGCAGGGCTGTAGCTGAGGCAGCAGAGGCAGGATCATCATGGGTGTGGACCAAGTACGTCCAGAGGGGCAGATAGTCAGACAGTGTATCCATCTTTTGTAAACTCTTCAGTAGCTGCATAGATACCTGAAGAGTAGACTATCTGTTGGATGGAAGCTACCAACAACTCTGATAGAGGTAGATGCCAAGTTGTTAAACTCATCAGTGGGAGGTGGTGTCTTAGCACTGCTGGCCCACCATCTTGAGGGAGTCTTGATCATAAGCGAGCCAAAACTCCTGAAGACAGGTGGCAGATTAACTGATGATCCCACTGCTGATAGCACAGGACAGTTAACATCTTAGTCTACGTGTATTTTCAATTCAATTCTTAATTACCTGCAGGCTTTAGTTCAGAATCTTTGAAATGCTGTTCAAACTCATTTTATGGAATGCCTAAAACTGCTGAGTTAGTGTCCAATTCCATCTTAATTAATCTGCCGTTCACTTCTGGTATAAGCCATCTTGTTTGTTTATTGTTAGTTTTCACATTGTAAATCTCAAGACTACGCAGTCCTATCACAAACAAGAGAAAATCTGCAGATGCTGGAGTCCTGATGAAGGGTCTCAGCCCAAAACATGGACTGTACACTTTTCCATTGATGCCGCCTGGCCTGCTGAGTTCCTCCAGCATTTTGTGTGTGTTACCTAGTCCTGTGTCACTTTCATCATTTTCAGATTTTTCATCAATAGCGTGCAGATTAATGTTCTTTTTGACTTTTTTCCCTAAATGTAGTTCATTTATTTTTGTCTACCCGACATCCTGTTTGTATATCTCCTATTTTCTGCAAATTTTCCTTTTAAATCTGCTTTGATCTGATGTGTGTGAGTCCCTGCCACAAAAGTAACATAATTTGTTCAGTCAAACAGGCTTCCATCCATCTAGAAGCTGCAATTTTTCTTCATGCTCACTTTCATTCCTAACTGCAACTCATTTGTGTCTCTGTCTTCTGTTTCCATTGATACATCAACTTCAACTGCTCTTTTGACAACTGTGATTCAGTTAGGAGCATTTTTTTCAACAATATTTTTGTTTTTTTAAATAAAGAGAACAAATGTATCAAATGTACAATTCACATTTATGAAAGAGATGCACCAATAGCACAAACATGCTTTGGTTGCCTCCCCACCCCTCCCAGTCCCCAACTCCAAGCCATCAATGCATTGGCAAAAAAGGTTAAACAGAACCTTTGTCCCCACAGAGCTGCATTAGTATAGAGATGTATTTTTCTAATACATAGGCTGTTGTATGATAACAAATTTGAATCCGAAGAGTTTTATTGGAAAATGCTGGAGGTCAGGGATTTATGTACTGAGGAAGAGGAGAGAGAATGGACCTTTAGTCTGGCTGGGAACTTAGAAAATATTCAAGAAAGGGTCCCCACACCTTTTGGAACTTTATGTCCAAATTGAGGATTGAATAATGGATCTTCTCAAGGTGTAGACTGACATGATATCCCTGAGCCATTGAGCACGGGTGGGTGGGGCAGCATCCCTCCATCTGAGCAAGACTGTGCACCTGGCCAACAGAGAGGCAAAAGACAGTATGCAACGTTTGGTCAGACTTAGGTGCGTGTTCCCCTCTCCGGAGGTGCTGAAAAGAGCAATCAAAGGGTTAGGTTCCAAATTGTAATTAAGTATTTGGGATAGAGTTTGGAAGATATCTTTCCAGTATTTTTCCAAGCTAGGGCATGTCCAGTACATATGGATAAGGGAAGCCTCGCCCCTTTTGCATTTGTCGCAACAGGAATTAACATCTGGGCAAATGCGAGATAATTTAGTTTTAGACATACATGTGTATGAATTTGAACTGTAACAGGCAGTGGCGGGCACATAAAGAGGTTGAGTTAACTAATTTGAGGACCTCATCCCATACATCATCTGACATTGAAAAATTTAAATCTTGCTCCCAGGCAGTTTTAATTTTGTCAAGAGAGGCTCGCCTCAGAGCCGCCAGCTTGTTGCAGATAATAGATATTAGACCTTTGCGCAATGGATTCAAACAGAGAAACATATCAGTGACGTTTGTGTCAGGTGTCTCAGGGAAGTTTGGTATCAGAGGGCAGATAAAGTGTCTAATTTGCAAATATCTAAAAAAATGAGTGTTGGGTAGATTAAACTTTGCAGACAGTTGTTCAAATGATGCAAAACAGTTGTCTAAAAAATTATCTTTAAAGCATCTGATACCTTTCTGTACACGTCTTGAAATGTTGAATCATGTATAGAAGACTGGAAGAGATGATTATGTAGAATAGGACTTGAAAGAGAGAAACCATGGAGACCACTATGCTTTCTGAACTGAGCCCACACTCTCAGGGTGTGCCTGATGACAAGATTAGCAATTGGTTTAGACGTACAAAAAGGCAGTGCAGATCCAAGAAGTGCAGAGATGGAAACATTCTTAGTAGAATTCAGCTCCATTGTCAGCCATATTAGGCAGTTGGATTGATTATAAAAATGAGACCAAAAGATGAGACAATGAATGTTAGCTGCCCAGCAGAATAGGCAGAAATTGGGCAGAGCCATGCCCCCAACACTTTCAGATTTTTGAAGATAAACTTTATTTAGTCGGGGATGTTTGCCCTTCCATAAGTAGGATGATATGACTGAGTCTAATGAGTCAAAGAAGACTTTAGGAATGAAAATTGGTATGGATTGAAAAAAGGTATAAAAATTTAGGAAGGATGTTCATTTTGACAATGTTAATTCGGCCCATCAGGGACATGGACAGGGGTGACCACTGTGCTAGGCTCTGTTTTGTTTGATTTAACAAATTAATAAAGTTTTCTCCAAAAAAACACTTATACTTCCTTGTTACTGTGATGCCAAGGTAAGCAAGTTAAGTTTGTATCCAGAAAACTGGCTGAATTTGTTAAGGAGTGAGAACATGGGGGGTAAGGAGATGATCAGGTTTGATATAAAAAGTAAAAGATCATCAGCATAAAGGGAAATGTTGTATTCCCCTCCTCCAAGTCCCTGTCAGGTCCGCACAACTACGGAACGCAATCGCCAGTGGCTCTATGGCCAGATCGAAAAGTAAAGGGCTGAAAGGGCACCCTTGGCGGTTTCCATGTTTGAGGTTGAAGGGTTGGGATTGCTGAGAGTTGGTCAAAACAGAGGCAGTGGGACGTGAATATAACAGTTTAATCCACGTGATAAAACTTGGTCCAAAATCAAATTTTTCTAAAACAGCAAAGAGATAATTCCATTCCACATGGTCGCACACTTTCTCTACATCTAAGGAAATGACACATTCAGGGATAGGAGCTATTTTTAAATGCTTTCTTGTAAGATTCTACAAATGAAACAATCACTCAGTGCATCATTAAGCCCATCACTGAACTGACAATGCTCTTCAATTTAGCCACATACCCTGAAATGAACTGCCCTTCCTTTGGATTCCACTTATGAAACAACAAAGAATGCTTAATCAAAAAATATATTTGCAATATTACTCAAATATTATAGAAACATTAAATACACAACAAAACCCATGCTAAAAGGAGACTGTACAAAATTCTTACAGACAGTGGCAGGAATTGAACCCCACTCTTACAGCTTGCGCTGTAAAGTGTTATGCTAACCACTATGCCATCTGCAACCAGGAGGTCCAAGCAGAGATGTTTTTTTGAACATAGTCTAGAACACTTGAATCAATTTGATTTCAGAAGGCCACAGGGAAAGATTCCCTGACCACCAATTCCTTCACACAAAAACAGGGAGATAGAAAGCAAAAGGTTTTTCTGATCTAGCATATATGAACTGCCTGGGCCTGTATGATTCAGTTCTAATACCAATAACTGGTGTTGTAATGCATAATCAGTCATGATCTGATTGAATGCTGGATTAGGACCAAGGAACTTAATGGCCTTTTTCCTGTTCCAATAACCCACCCCCTCTCAGTCAGGAAGCTGACTTTGGGTTTTGAGTAATTGCAGCAAACTTAACTTCTGAAGAAAATACATAAAAAGAAGATAATTCTAGTCTCCCATTGATGCTAGGTTGAGATAAAAGGGAAACATATAACATCAGCAGTTTAACCTCTCAGCCTTATTTAGCTTCTTCACACCAAAGCTTCTTGAGCAAAATACTTAGTTCTCACATTTGTTACTGTCAAAATTACTTGACCCTACCTTCCTTTTGTTGTTTGCTGTTAATTAACTGATTGGCCAATCAATTATTAGCTAACAATTAGCACACTGGTCTCTTTTAAATTTCTATAAATTGAAATCTGCAAGCGAACTGTGAGAGCTATATCTTTTAAACTCTCACTGTTGCTCCAAGTATTTAGTTCAGTAAAGAGAAACTCATTTTACTGATCACTATTCATCAGACTGAAGGATTATTGGCTGGAAGTGCATTCTCTGTTGTATGCATTATGTACTAGTGTTAGTGTATTGAACTCTGATTTGAAGTTGAGTTCAATTGGCTCCCAACAGTTTTGTATTAACTTTGATAGTTGTTTACACTAGTTACAATGCCTTCATCATATGTCAGTCATTTTCAATTATGAAATATCATTTTATCATACCTGAAGGTTCCTTGCACTAATCTACGAAAAAAAATCAAATTTGCAAAGCTATTACTACAACTCATGGTGATGACTCGGCAAATAGGATGGATTGAAATTCTTGTTGAATGGTGTTACAACAGCAATCTCTAACTCAACGTCAGCTGATTATTGACGAAAGAAGGAAGAAATCGGGGGTCTATGGGCCAGTCCTCATTAGGGGGATTAGAAGAGGAGAGGGTCAGTGATTTTAAATTCCTTGGCATTATCATGTTAGAGTTGTGCCCTGGGACCAGCACTGAAATGCCTTTTCAAAGAAGGCACAGCAGCACCTCTACTTTCTTAGAAGTTTGTGCAGATTTGGCATGTCATTAAAAACTTCAACAAACTTCTATAGATGCACAGTGCAGAGCATCCTGACTGGTTGAATCACAGCTTGTTATGGAAACACTAATGCCCAAGAACAGAGAAACCTACAGAAAGTGGTGGATGTAGGCCATTCCATCACAGGAAAACCCTTCCCACCATTGAGCCCATCTACAAGGACTGCTGCCACAAGAATGCAACGTCCATAATCAAGGACCACCAAGAGAGGCCATGCCCTCTTCTTGCTTTTGCCATCCAGAAGGAGGTACAGATGCCCTAGGTCCCACACTGCCAGGTTCAGGAACAGTTATTACCCTTCAACCGTCAGACTACTGAACCAGTGTGGATAACTTCACTCACCTCAACACTGAACAGATCACTGAACACTGTGGCCTCACTTTCAAGGACTCTACAATTCATGTTCAGTATTATTTACGCATTTATTTATTATTTTTATTTTATTTTTGTATTTTCACAGTTTGTCTTCTTTTGCATGTTGGTTGTTTATCAGTCTTTGTGTGTAGTTTTCCCATTAATTCTATTGTATTTCTTTGTTCTACTGTGAATGCTTGCAAGAAAAATTAATGTCAGATTAATATATGATGACATATATGTACTTCAACAGTAAATTTACTTTGAACTTTGAACAAGAGTGTAGATTTATATAAGCACTTTCAATTTAGTGCTGCATTTCAAGGAACCTGACAGGAACATAATCAAACAATACAATGCTAGATATTAAAAAGATAGGAGAAACCAGGTGATTTTTCACCTGTCACCTGCTAGCTTGTACTCATGCCCCCCCACCCCCCACCCACCAACACTTTCCTATTTTGGCTTTTGCATCCTTCCTTTCCAGTCCTAATGAAAGGTCTCACCCCAAAGTATCAGATGTTTATTCCTTTCCATGGAAGCTGCCTGACCTGCTGAGTCCATCCAGCATTTTGTTGTGTTACTCTGGCTTTCCAGCATCTGCAGAATCTCTTGTGCTTATGACACTATTAAGGCAAATAAGTAAAAGCTTGGTCAAATTGAAAAGTTTCAAAAACAAGGAATGAGCTAGAGAACCACAAAATTTTAAGGAAGAAATTGCAGCCGATGGAAGGTTGCCATTTAAAAAATGATTAAATATGAGATCAAGGAGGCAGATACTCAGAAGACTATAGGGCAGGAGAGGATAACAAATCCAATGCATCACAGCTTGGTATGCCAACTGCTCTGTCCAAGACTATAAAAAATAGCAGAAAGTTGTGAATATAAAACCAGTCCGTCACAAAAACCATCACCTGCAGCCCCAAACCTTGACATTTTCTATACTTTCTGTTACCTCAGGAAAACAGCAGACATGATCAAGGACTTCTCCCACTGGTCATTCTCTTGACTCCCTCCTCCTGTGGGGCAGAACATACAAAAACTTGAGCGCACGTACCACTAGAGTCAAGGATAGCTTTTATCTACTCTTGAATGGATTTCATATATAATGGAGAAGAACTCTTGATCTCTCAATTGACCTTGCACTTTATTTGTTGACCTGCAGAGCACATTCTCTTATTGTAACATTAATTCTGCATTCTGAATCTTTTCCTTTCTTGGACTGCCGTGATATACTAATGTGTGGAATGATTTGACTGAATGGTATGCAAACAAAACACTCTTGGTACATGTGATGATGGTTGTCTGTCATATCTGACGATGACAAGAAACTTGTGCAGGAGAGCTTTTATAGTGTAAAAACCATTGCACTGGGACAGTTCCCCTCTCTCAACCTCAGATGTCCAGGTCCAGTGGTACGAACAAGCATCACAACTGTGGTCTTCCTTGGTTGCAGTGGATAACCATGACTTATTCTGTGCCTCGTCATGTCCTTCGCTCCCCATGGAATGTTGCAGAGCTGCCTTCCTGGCATTGGATCTTACTATAGATCTCATCCACCCAGTTTGCTGGAGCTGACTTTGCATGTTAAGACAGGCATGTTCCTACTTCACCGAAGTATGAAGCTGCCTGGTTTATCCTGCCATTTTGACAGGGGACTGAAGTTAGCAAGCTGCCCCAGAATGGACCTGACAAGCCCCATCATCAGAGTTGCTACCCTTCCCTAGACACCTATACACCCCTATACAAGTGATAACAGCACAATTACCAATTTCAAAATATAAGGTTCCAGATCACAAAGCAAAGCAAAATATTTTCACATTAGTTCCAAAGTCCACAATCTATCTCACTGTATTGCTTTGTTGTTAAAATGTTGCTCCAACATTTCATCCTGGACATTTAAACGGATCAGATGTTTGCATACTCTAAAGCAGGGGTTACTCAACCATTTTTATTCTGTGGGCCAATACCATTAAGCAAGGGATCCATGGACCCTAGGTTGGGAACCCCTGGTCTACAGCTTCCATCTATTATTTTAATTGAGTCTGCACTGCTCTTTTCTGTAGCTCAGATTAACTATATATATAATCAGATGACACAATTGTATTTTCTATCTGAGCTTTTGCAAGTATTAACAAGCACGCTAACTCTTTGCACTTGAGTACTTCATGCCAAGAGCTGACAAATTATGGAAGTTCCTTTATAAATTCTGTCGAAACAGCCCTACCCAGTTAAACAGCATTTTTTAAAATCTACATTGTTTTTATAATCAATAAACTAACGTTGTTGGCAGATTCTATGACAGGAACATCCAAAAAATTAATCTTCTATGACAATTCTTACGATGACATCCTCAACAAACGATGCCTCAAAAAGGCAACAGCCACCATTTATGATCCCCCCCATCACCCAAGACATGCTTTCTAAACATTGCTACCATCATGAAGGAGGTACAGGAGCCTGAAGACACACACTCAATGTTTTAGAAGTAGCTTCTACCCCTCTGGCATCAGATTTCTGAAAGGACAATTCAGGGGTTTTAAACACCCTGTACCAACTATCTTGCTGGCGAACGTGCAGTCTCTGGTGAATAAAATCGATGATCTCAGAGCCAGGGTGTTGAATTAGAGGACATTAGGACCACGTGTGTCCTCTGTTTCAGGGAACCCTGATTAGCTCCTTCCGTACCGGATGCAGCAATTCAGATCAACAGGTTTACTATACACCATCAGGATAAATCTACAGTCTCTCAAAAGCAGAGGTGGAAGAGTATGCCTCATGATCAACTTTCCTTGGTGCATGAATATATCAGTGCTGTCCCAATTCTGCTCACCAGATCTGGAATATCCAGCAGTAAAGTATCTTCCTTTTTACTTACCACAGGAGTTCTCTGGGGTCATTCTGGCAGCAGTTTACATTCCACCTCAGGCCAATGTCAAGTAGGCTTTAGATAATCTGAGCAATGGGATCAACATGCACAAAACAGCGCACCCTAATGCCTTCACCATCATTTTGGGAGATTTTGGGCCCCAAAAATTACCAATTTTTTTACTAAGCAATTACCATCAACAGATCACTTGCAATACCAGAAGAAACAACAAACTGGACCACTGTTACACCACCATCAAGAATGCCTTCTGTGCTATTTCACGCCCTCACTTTGGGAAGTCTGATCACCTAGCTGTACTTCTACTCCCTGAGTATAGGCAGAGTCTGAAGACTGCAACACCAGCAGTGAGGACCAAGAAGGTTTGGACAAGGGAAGCACAGGAGCGCCTACAGGACTGCTTTGAATCAGTGGACTGGACTGTACTTAGGGATTCATCTTTAAATCTGGATGAGTATACTGCAATTGTTACCGACTTCATTAAAACCTGTATGGATGAGTGTGTGCCGACAAAGACTTACTGTACATTCCCAAACCAAAAGCCGTGGATGAACCAGGAGGTACATTGTCTGCTGAAGGCTAGATCTGTGGCATTCAAGTCTGGCAACCCAGGCCTGTACCAGAAAACCAGGTATGATTTGTGGAGTGCTATTTCAAGGGCAAAGGGACAATTTCAAATGAGGTTGGAGGCGATATCAGATGCACGGCAACTCTGGCAGGGACTGCAAGACATTACTTCCTACAAAGTGAAACCCAATAGTATGAATGGCAGCGATGCTTCACTACCAGATGAACTCAATGCCTTCTATTCACACTTAGAAAGGGAGAACCCAACTGCAGCTGTGAAGATCCCTGCTGCACCTGATGACCCTGTGATCTCTGTCTCAGAGGCCGATGTTAGACTCTCTTTAAAGAGAGTGAACCCCTGCAAGGCAGAAGGTCCCGATGGAGTACCTGGTAAGGCTCTGAAAACCTGTGCCAACCAACTAGCAGGAGTATTCAAGGACATTTTCAACCTCTCATTGCTATGGGCAGAAGTTCCCACTTGCTTCAGAAAGGCAACAATTATACCAGTGCCAAAGAAGAATAATGTGGGCTGCCTTAATGACTATCGCCCGGTAGCATTCACATCGACAATAATGAAATGCTTTGAGAGGTTGGTTATGACTAGACTGAACTCCTGCCTCAGCAAGGACCTGGACCCATTACGTTTGCCTATGGTCACATTAGGTCAACAGCAGACACGATCTCCATGGCTTTAGACCACCTAGACAACACAAACACCTATGTCAGGATGCTGTTCATCGACTATAGCTCAGCATTTAATATCATCATTCCCACAATCCTGATAGATAAGTTGCAGAACCTGGGCCTCTGTACCTCCCTCTGTAATTGGATCCTCAACTTCCTAATTGGAAGACCACAGTCTGTGCGGATTGGTGATAACATATCCTCTTCGCTGACAATCAACATTGGCGCACCTCAGGGGTGTGTGCTTAGCCCACTGCTCTACTCTCTGTATACACATAATTGTGTGGCTAGGCATAGCTCAAATACCATCTACAAATTTGCTGACAATACAACCATTGTTGGTAGAATCTCAGGCAGTGGCGAGAGGGCATACAGGAGTGAGATATGCCAACTAGTGAAATGTGCTGCAGCAACAACCTGGCACTCAACATCAGTAAGACGAAAGAGCTGATTGTGGACTTCAGCAAGGGTAGGACGAAGGAACACATACCAATCCTCATAGAGGGATCAGAGGTGGAGAGAGTGAGCAGCTTCGAGTTCCTGGGTGTCAAGATCTCTGAGGATCTAACCTGGTCCCAACATATTGATGTAGTCATAAAGAAGGCAAGACAGCGGCTATACTTTATCAGGAGTTTGAAGCAATTTGGCATGTCAACAAATACACTCAAAAACTTCTATAGTTGTACCATGGAAAGCATTCTGACAAGCTGCATCACTGTCTGGGTTGGAGGGGCACAGGACCGAAAGAATCTGCAGAAGGTTGTAAATCTGGTCATTTCCATCTTAGGTACTAGCCTACAAAGTACCCAGGACATCTTTAGGGAACAGTGTCTCAGAAAGGCAATGTCCATTATTAAAGACCTCCAGCACCCAGGGAATGCCCTTTTCTCACTGTTACCATCAGGTAGGAGATACAGAAGCCTGAAGGCATACAGTCAGCGATTCAGGAACAGCTTCTTCCCCTCTGCCATCCGATTCCTAAATGGACTTTGAAGCTTTGAACACTACCTTTTTTTTTAATATACAGTATTTCTGTTTTTGCACATTTTTAAATAATCTATTCAATATATGGAATTGATTTACTTGTTTATTTATTAATATGTTTTATTTTATTTATTTCTCTCTCTCTGCTAGATTATGTATTGCATTGAACCACTGCTAAATTAACAAATTTTAAGTGACATGCCGGTGATAATAAACCTGATTCTGATTCTGAACCAACCCAAGAAGATAACTTCATTGTTTTTGCTCTTTTTTTACATTGTATGTTTAATTCAATTTATACAGTAGCTAGAAAATTTGTGAACCCTGTAGAATTTTCTCTATTTCTGTATAAATGTAACCTGAAATGATATCAGATCTTCATGTAAGTCCTAAAATCTAAATAAAGAGAACTCAAATAACACAAAAAACATTATACTCATTCATTAATTTATTGAGAAAATAATCCAATATTACATGTTGAATAAGTATGTGAACCCCTGCTTTCAGTACTGGTGTGACACCCTTGTACAGAAATAACTTCAACCAAACGTTTCTGGTAACTGTTGATCATTCCTGTACATCTCCTTGGAGGAATTTTAGTCCATTCTTCCTCATAAAACTGCTTTAACTTTAGGAAGTTGGTGGGCTTTCTTGCATGAATGGCTTGCTTCAGATATTTCCACAACATTTCCATAGGATTAAGGTCAGAATTTTGACTTGGCCATTCCAAAACAAGAATTTTCTTCTTATTAAACCTTTCTGTTGTAGATCTACTCTTGTCTTTCTGATCATTGTCTTGTTGCATTATCCAACTTCTATTAACTTCAGGTGGCGGACTGCTACCCTGACATTTTCCTGTAAAATGTCTTGATTGTTGAACTTTCAGGTGGCTTTTTGCAAACTTTTTTTCCAGCAATGTTTTGTTTTGGAGTGCAGTGCTTTTCTCTGTGGTGTCCTTCCATGAACACCATCTGTGTTCAGTGTTTTTCTTATAGTGGACACATGAACAGAGACCTTCACAAGTTCTAGAGATTTCTGCAGATCTTTTGCTGTTACCTTGGGTTCTTTATCACTTCCTTCAGCATTGCACACTGTGCTCTTGGTGTGATCTTTACAAGATGCCCACTCCTAGGGAGAATAGCAATAGAACTGAGTTTTCTTCATTTGTAGACAATCCCTTATTGTGGATTGATGATCATGCAGGTCTTTAGAAATGCTTTTGTCGGCTTTTCCAGCTTCATGCATCTCTATAATTCTTCTTCTAAGATCCTCTGAAAGTTGTTTTGATTGAGGCATGGTGCACATAAGTATGTCTTTCTTGAGAAGAGCAGGTTCAGTCAGTAATCTGACATTGTGTGTCTTTTTTTATACTGCAGGGCACCTCTGCAACCCACACCTCCAATCTCATCTCATTGATTGGAACACCTGACTCCAAATAACTTTTGTAGAAGGCATTACCCCAGAGGTTCACATACTTTTTCCAACAAATACATGTAATATTGGATCATTTTTCTCAATAAGTAAATGAACGAGTATAATGTTCTCAGAGTTATTTATTTAATTGGCTTCCCTTTATCTAGTTTTAGGACATGTAAAAATCTGATCCCATTTTAGGTTATATTTATGCAGAAAGAGAGAAAGTTCTAGAGGGTTCACAAACTTTCAAGCACCACTATATGTATGTATGTATGTATGTATGTATTTATGTATGAATGTATGTATGTATGTATATATGTGTGTGTATCTATATGTATATATATATATCTTATTGTAATTTATACACTGTACTGCTGCTGCAAAACAACAATTTCATGACATAAAAAACACAAAATGCTGGCAGAACTCAGCAGGCCAGACAGCATCTGTGGGAGGAGGTAATAACGACGTTTCGGGCTGAAACCCTTCATCCTGATGATCATCGAGTTCTGCCAGCATTTTGTGTTTTTTATTTATTTCCAGCATCTGCAGATTCACTCATGTTGCCTTTTAATTTCATGACGTATGTCAGTGATATTAAACCTGATTCTGATTCCCAAACAATCCTGAAGATTATCTGTCCTTCTAATACTGAAAAATGGTAACAACAAGGACAAACCTTTACACTATCATTGTTGACAAAGAAAGAAACAAGACCAAAGCTTCTTTAGAAGAAATGATTGCATATCTTATAGATGCCAGTAATCAAGATAAAGGGAGGAAAAATAAATTTTCAAAGGAGTCATAGAGGAGATATAGAATTTGTTTTGTCTCAGAAAAAGTTGTGGTTTGGAATGCAGCAATGAAAATGTCTGATGGAAACATTGGTAACTTCCAAAACAGGATAGTGAATCTACTTGAAAAGAGAAAAAAATACATCGCAACATAGAAAGCCTAATTGTAAAGCTCTTTAAAGCAGATGCGGAGGTGTAATGGGTTGTGTAACCTCCATCTATGCTATAAGATGTCACTAATCTGCCCTTTTCAATTTGACTATAATTTTGAAGGACTCATATAATTGATTTTTTCTATACATTTCTCACTTCCCTCTAGGTGTGACCATGTCAATAAACATGTCAATAGTTTAAGCTGGAAATATACTGTACCAACATAGTAAGGTCCATTATTTGACAGTTCAAAGTTAGATGGCTATTTGGATATAATCACAAATTAACCCAAATTATGATTTTGGCATATTGGTTTGTTTTCAACTCTTTCAAATAATTCCTTAATACCAAACACAAATTTAATGGTTGATGCATTCTTTTAGTCACAATGCTGCATAAAGGCAGCATTGATGATTCTCAGCCAAAAAATAATTCACTTTATCTTAAAAAAAGATTGTTCATTCAGTTTTCTGCAGACTTTGTCTACGTAAAGAGCCAATTCATCGTTTCAGCTGCAATGGATGCTGCTGTTTGCAACTTCCAGTTATTATAATATCATCAAGGTTATAAATTACCCTAGTCCTGTAAGACTTCATCCATTTTCTTTTGAAAGACTGTGAAAAACAGACCACTGTATGTGGTAACAGTATAACAGTCCATTCTTTCCTGTATGTTAATACTGTTGATTCTGGCTAATTGGGACCCATCGGGACTAGTACAGTTTGCCCCAATTAGCCAACATTTCATGCAAATAGTTAAAAAGGTATAAAAAAGACAAACTACCAGTTAACTGAGTAACAAATTTTGTATTTAAATGAAAAACAGAACAAGTTAGAACACTACCAATAAAGTACTATAAAACTGTATGTTCCTAATAGTTATCAATGGAGGGATTCATCCAGTGTATGTTGCTACTGTATGTTCTTTGGATATTCTGTAAATGAACAAGATCAGCACACATATCTAGTGCAGATAATGGACGGCCTTCAGAGAATGCTTTCAATGATTACATCCTCCAATTCATCATTTTCATTGTAACATTCAAGATGATTGTCAATACCTTCAGATTCTTTGTAGTGTCTAACTTGTTGAAGTAGTGATATCATTTCATTTTCACTCCAGGCTGTTTCGAACATCTCCAAGCATAGATGCCTGAAACTGCAATGAGCAAAGCAGTTCTGAAATGTCTTACTACTTATTTATCACCAACTCTCAGTGACGAAAATCACTGACTTTTTAACACAAGCACACGCAGCTACTGCTATTTAAAAACTGTTTATTCTAAGCATGTTCTGGTGTCTTGCGGCCACTCAAGAAACTGTTCGGCAATAGCCTCCTCCCCAAATTGAGGCATAGGATCCCAAATAAAGGAAAGGAATCCGAGCTACTTTCTTGATTAGTTTTTGTTTTTTAAAAAGTTGTCCCAAATAAGTGGCTGCTCCAATTGATCGCTAGCCCAATTAACAGGAAGGAATTCACTGTTAGTTCGAAATTATTTTGAGCTATTATCTAAATTGATCAGTTGATAATCTTGATAATATTATTTGGTTTTTTTTTGCTAATTTCCTTGCAACTTTGCAAACAACGTGTTCACTGCTATATTTCAAAAGCAGTGGAAAAATAGGCCAATCACAGCACAGCAGTAATAATGTCCTTTCACACATACCATGCAGATAAAATCCTGTGCAAATCATGTATTTTCATTCATACTCTCTAGTTAGCAAAGCTATTCTGAAAATGTTACAATAAGGACTCAGGAAAGGCCAGTTTTAGTGAACAAGACAACACAGTTAGGATTTAGGAAAATGGCAGCCATACAACTTCCATTAGTGGTGGTAAATCGAAAAGCCCTGTCACTACAAACTTTATGAAATGAATTACAGCACCAAGGTAAATCAAATTAGCCTCTATCATAATTGAAAGCATGAATCAGAGGCGGGTGGGTTGAAGACAAGTTGAGTCAAATGACCCAATGGGTGTAATTAATTCCCTGGCTTGTTTCTTTTAGAGATAACAAGTAACGGTAACAGGCCCTACCAGCCCAATGAGCCCACATCATCTAATTACACCTTTGTGACCAATTAACCTACTAAACTGTATATCTCTGGAATGTTGAGGAAACCAGAGCACCCAGAGGAAACGCACGTGGTCACAAACTCCTTACTGACAATGGCAGGATCTGTATCCGGGTCGCTGACACTGCTGAGGATGTGCTAACAACTACACTACCATGTTGCCTTAAAAACATACAGTGAAATGCATTGTTTGCATCAAATCAAATCATGAGCATTGTGCTGAGCAGCCCGCAAGTGTGACCACACTTCCCGTGCCAAAATAGCATGCCTACAACTTACTAACCATAATCCATATGTCCTTGGAATGTGAGAAGAAACCAGAGCACGGAGAAAACATACAAACTCCTTACAGACGGGCAAGAATTGAACCCCGCTAGCGCTTTAAAGCAATTATGCTAACTGCTATACTGTCATGCTGCCCCTACCAGTGACTTCTTATTGACACAAGAGAACATCAGCAGATGCTGTCAATCCGAGCAACGCACTCAAAATGCTGGTGGAGCTCCGCGGGTCAGGCAGCATCTATGGAAAAAGAGTACAGCTGACGTTTCGGGCCGGAACAGATATTGACGTAGCTGTCTGTATCTTCATTCTGGGGATCAGGAAGCTCATTAAAGATTCTCACTAGTAACCAATTCCACCCCCAAACAGTTACTAGTCAGGGTTATTCACAGTTGGGGCCCATTTTTTAAAGCAAGCTTACATTCTCTGGTGAGTGATTTTACTCTGTTTGACTCCAAGGAATGAAATTCCTTACATTGCAAAGTTTTGGAAGCTGGATCACCTGATGTATTTAAAGAGGATACTTAATTGAGGACAGGCCCCATCAGGACCTCTGATATCCAGACTGTAACCCTGGACTCATAGACACTGGGCTTCCAACCTTCAGACTCACTGACCTCTGAGCTTTGACTCCAGGATTCATTGATCATGGCTTTCAACCTCAGTACCTGCCATCAGCCTAAGCCATCAATCCTGGGACTCGTTGACCTCGGACCTCTGACCCTAGGATGTGTGGATCTTGGGGATCATTTGAGGAGCTGAGGTCGATATAGAAAGAAGTTCAGTGATTTGAGAAATGCAAAAAGAGGGAGTGCACCTTTTCATCTTTCCTGATCTGCAATTCCTTGAAAATGACATTACAGGTTAATAGGGCCATAAAGAGAAATTCTGAGACATCGGTCTTTACAAATCAGGGGTTGGAATGTTTTATTAAAGTTACATAAGATGTTGGTGAGAACAAATTTGGAGGAAAGCTAACAATAAGCTTGATAAGAGTGCAGAGAAAATTTACAAGGATGTTGATGGGACTTAAGAACCTGAGTTATAGGGAAAGATTGAATAGGTTAGGACTTTATTCCCTGGAGTGCAGGACAATGAATGGAGATCTTATACAGGATTACAAAATTATGAAGGATATAGATAGGGTGAATACTTGCAGACTTTTCCCCTCAAGTTAGCCAAAAATTGCTCATAATTCCAACACTTGAACATGGGGAGGAGACAAGCTTTAAGTAATACTCGCCCTGCTAGAGCCATATGTTTAAACAAGGTGAGGCTGGAGGTTTTCTTAAGCAGGGAGACCATGCATTTGCTCAAATCAATGAATCATAGAAAATTTATGACATAGATAGCATTTTCAGTCCCACTTGTCAACATCAATCTAATCTCATCTTCCAGCACTTGATTCACTGCCTTGCAAGTATACATCCAAATACTTCTTAAATGCTAAAATGTAAAGGTTCTGTCTTTGTCATTCTTCATCCAAGGGGTCCAGATACCTAACCCAAATGGGTGAAAATATTTGTCTTTATTCTCCCTCTAAACCTTCTACCATTTACTTCATGCCCAGATGTTCTTTAGTCCTCTGCTAAGACAAATAGGCCATTCTTATTTTACTATGACCTCATAATAGTACAACCTCAATTAATCCCTTCCCAGCTTCTACAATTTCAAAGAAAACAATCCCAACATCCAACCTGTCCTTATACCTAATAGTTTCCAGTTCTGCTAACTACCTCGTGGATTTCCTCTGCGTGCTGTGCACTGCAGTCACAACCTTTCTGTCAAATGGTGACATCACTGTATGCAATTACTCAATCTCAGGAGGCTTTAAAGTAGTTTTCCAGAGGGCTGGGAACCAGAGCACCAGGTCAGTAAGTGAATGATCAGGCAGGGAGGTAGATGTCAGGGAAAGTATTGAAAGAGAAAATCAAAATAGCAGGTATGATGGGTTGGATGGTTTGAAGTGTGTGCATTTTAATGCTGGGAGTATTATGGGTAAAAGTGATGAACTTAAGAGCATGGATCAGTACATGGAACTACAATGTTTATGCCATTACAGAAACATGGTTGTGACAGGGGCAGGAACAGATGATTAAATACCAGATTTTTAAAATTTTAGAAAAAATGGAGAAGGTAAAAGTGGGGGCGTGGGGGATGCTATTAATCAGGGACCATATCACAGCTGTACTCTGGGGAGACATAATGGAGGGTTCAGACACTGAATCCATTTGGGTAGAAGTCAGGAATGGGAAGGGTGCAATCACACTGATGGGATTGTACTACAGACCCCCCCCCCCCAATAGCCTCTGGGAAACTGAGGAACAGGTATGTAAACAGATTAAGGAAATGTGTAAAAATAAAACGTTTGTTATCATAGGGTATTTCAACTTCGCTAATATAAACTGGGACGTTCTTAGTGCAAGGGTGGAAAGATGGTTCAAAGTTGGGGCAGAATTTGTTAAGTGTATCCAGGAGGGTCTATTGAATCAATATGTGGATGGTTCAAAGAGAGGAGGGGTGTACTGGATCCGGTGTTAAGTGATAAGCCTAGCCAACTGACTGACCCTTCAGTGGGTGAGCAGTTAGGAAACAGTGACCACAACTCCTTAACTTTCAGGATGGCTACAGATAAAGACAGGTATGGTCCTTGCGGGAGAGTTTTAAACTGGAGTAGGGCAAATTACAAGGGCACTAGGCAGGAACTAAGAAGTGTTCATTGGGATGAACTTTTTGCTGGCAAGTCCAGATCAGACAAGTGGACAGTGTTTAAAGATCAAAGGACATGGAGGACCAGGAGATCAGTGCTGTGTATATAAATAGGTTAGGGCTTTTAGAGGTCAAGGAGGTCGAAGTGTTGGGCCTCCTAATGAGTATTAAGACCATAAGATACAGGAGCAGAATTAGGCCATTTGGCCCATGGAGTCAGCTCTGTCATTTCATCATATTTGATCCAATTTTCCTTTTTTCCCCAATCTCCTGCCTTCTCCCCATATCCCTTCATGCCCTGACCAATCAAGAATTTATCAACCTCAGCCTTAAATATAGATGACCTCCACAGCTGCCTGTGGCAAAGAATTCCACAGATTTACCACTCTCTGGCTAAAGAATTAGATAGATAGATAGATAGATAGATACTTTATTCATCCCCATGGGGAAATTCAACTTTTTTCCAATGTCCCATACACTCCATTCTAAAAGGATACCCCTCTATTCTGAGGCTGTGGTCTTAGACTCTCCCATCATGTGAAACATCCTCTCCACATCCACTCTATCAAGGCCTTTCACCATTTGATAGGTTTCAATGAGGTCACAGCTCATTCATCTGAATTCTAGTGAATACAGGCCCAGAGCCATCAAGTGCTCTTCATATGACAAGCTATTCAGTCCTGGAATAATTTTTGTGAACCTCCTTTGAACCCGCTCCAGTTTCAGCACATCCTTTCTAAGATAAGGGGCCCAAACTTGCTCACAATACCCCAAGTGAGGCCTCACCAGTGCTTTATGAAATCTCAACATTACATCCATGCTTTATTTTCTTGTCCTCTTGAAATGAATGCTAATATTGCATTTCCCTACCTCACCACAGAATCAACCTGCAAATTAATCTTCAGGAAATCCTGCACAAGGACTCCCTGGTCACTTTGCACCTCAGTTTTTTGTATTTTCTCTCCATTTAGAAAATAGTCAACCCTTTCATTTCTTCTACCAAAGTGCATGACTATATACTTTCCGAGACTGTATTCCATCTGCCATTTCTTCGCCCATTCTTCTAATCTGTCTAAATCCTATAGCCTCTCTAGTTCCTCAAAATACCTGCCCCACCCACCTATCTTCATATCGTCTGCAAACTTTGCAACAAAGCCATCAATTCCATTGTCCAAATCATTGAGATATAAAGTATAAAGAATCGGTCCCAATACAGACCCCTGTGGATCACCACTAATCACCGGCAGCCAGCCAGAAAAGGCTCCCTTTAATTCCACTATTAGCCTCCTGCCAATCAGCTAGTGATTTATCTGTACTAGAATCTTTCCTGTAATACTATGGGCTTGCAGCTTGTTAAGCAGCCTCATGTGTGGCACCTTGTCAAAGGCCTTCTAAAAATCCAAGTACACAACATCAACCTATTCTCCTTTGTCTTTGGAATTCTTTGAAATTCAAAGAATTCCAACAGATTTGTCAGGCAAGATTTTCCTTTGAGGAAACCATGCCGAGTATGGCCTATTTTATCATGTACCTCCAAGTACCCTGAGACCTCATCCTCAGTAATTGACTCCAACATCTTCCAACCACTGAGCTCAGACTTCCTGGCCTTAGTTTCCTTTCTTCTGCCTCTCTCCCTTCTAGAAAATTGAAGTGACATTTGCAATCTTCCAGTCTTCCAAAACCATCTCAGAATCTATGATTCTCGGAAGTCATTACTAATGCCTCCATGATCTCCTCAGCCACATCTTTCAAAACTCTGGGTGTACAGCTTCTGGTCCAGGTGACTTATCTATCTTCAGACCTTTCAGTTACCCAAGAAGCTTCTCTCTAGATATGGTAACTTCACATACTTCATGCCCTTTGACACCTGAAACTTCCACCATACTGCTAGTGAAGACTGATGCAAAATACTTATTCAGTTCATCTGCCATTTTGTTGTCCCCATTGCTACCTCTCCAGCATCATTTTCCAGTGGTCCAAAATCCATTCTCACCTCTCTTTTACACTAATGTATCTGAAATAACTTTTTGGTGTCCTCTTTAATATTACTGGCTAGCTTACTTTCATATTCCATCCTTACCTTCTTAAGGACTTTTTTAGTTGGCTTCTGTTGGTTTTTAAAAACTTCCTGATTCTCTAACTTCCCACTAATTTTTGCTCTATTATATGCCTCCTCTTTGGCTTTAATGTTGGCTTTGACTCTTCTTGCTAATCATGGTTATGTCATCTTTCCTTTAGAATACTTCTTCCTCTCTGAGATGTACTGTATATATCCTGTGCCTTCCGAATTGCTTCCAGAATTTCCAGCTATTGCTGCTCTGCCGTCACCCCTGCAAGTGTTCTTTTCCAATAAATTCCGGCCAACTCCTCTCTCATGCCTCTGTAATTCCTTTCACTCCACTGTAATACTGATACATCTGACTTTAGGTTCTCCTTCTCAAATTTCAGGGTGAATTTAATCATGTTATGATCACTTTTCCTTGAAGGGTTCTTTTACCTTCTGCTCTCTAGTCAGTTCTGGTTCATTGCACAACATCCAATCCAGAATAGCTAGCTGATCATCTGGTGGGCTCAACCACGAGCTGCTCTAATAAGCTAGCTCATAGGCACTCTAGAAATTCCCCCTCCTGTAATCTAGCACCAACCTGATTTTCCCAATCTACCTGCGCATTGAAGTCCCCCATGACTACTGTAACATTGCTCTTTTGACATGCATTTTTCTATCTCCTGTTGTAATTAGTAGGCTGTGTGCTTACTACTGTTAGGGCATTTGTATACAACTCCCATCAGTGCCTTTTTACCCTTGCAGTTCCTTTGCTCTATCCACAAACCTTCTGACTCTCTGTCAACTCTTTCTAAAGATTTGATTCCATGTTTTTTTACCAACAGATCAACACCACCTCTTCTGCCTTCCTGCCTATACTTTTGATACAAGGAATATAATCTCCCAGCTAAAATCTTTCAGCCAGGTATTCAGTGACGCCTGCAACATCATTCCTGCCAATCTGCAAGTTCATCTACCTTATTCCATATACTGTGCACATTTGGATACAATATCTTCAGTCCTGTATTCACTCTTTTTGATTTTGTTGCACTATGCTCAATCTTTTAATTCCTAACTTTGTGGTCTTACCAACATCTGCCTCCACAACCTCTCCACTAACTGTTCTGGCACTCTGGTTCCCATCCCCCTGCAACTCTAGTTTAAACCTCACTGTGCAGCATTAACAAACCTTCCCACTAGGATATTAGTCCCCCTCCAATTCATGTGCAAAGTGTCCCTTCTGTACAGTTCCCACCTTTCCTGGAAGAGAGCCCAATGATCCAAAAATCTTATGCCCTCCCTACAACACTAACTCCTTAGCCACATATTAAACTGTATAATTTTCTTTGTTCTAGCCTCACTAGCACGTGGTACGTGAAGCAATTCTGTGATGACAACCCTGGAGGTCCTGTCCTTTAACTGAACACCTAACTCCCTGAAATCCCTATGCAGAACCTCGTCACTCATCCTACCCATGTCATTGGTACCTACATGAGCCACGACTTTAGGCTGTTCACCCTCCCATTTAAGAATGCTGAGGACTCAATCCAAGTTATCCTGGACCCTGGCACCCAGAAAGCAACATGCCATCCGGGAATCTAGTTCTTGCCCACAGAACTTCCTGTCCGTTCCCCTAACTAATGAAACCCCTATCGTCACAGTGCGCCTCTTCTTCTCCCTTCCCTTCTGAGTCACAGAGGGAGACTCAGTGCTAGAGACCTGACCACTGTGACTTTCCTCTGAAGAGTCATCCCTCCAACAGTATCCAAAGTGGAAGACCTGTTGTTGATGGGGATGGCCACAGGAGTATTCTGCACTGGCTCCTTAATCCCTTTCTGCTTCCTAATTGTCACCCAATTTCCTGTGTACTGTACCTTGGGTGTTACTACCTCTCTATATGTCTTATCTATTACCCCTTCAGCCTCCTGAATCATCTGAATTTCATCCGGTTCAGGCTCCAACTCCTTAACGTGGTTTGTTAGAAGCTGCAGCTGGATGCACTTCTCACAGTTGTAGTGGTCAGGGCCACTGTAGATCTCCCTGCCTTCCCACACCCCACAAGAGGAGATCTATCTCCTATCACCTGTCACTATCCTGCCTGTCATCTCCACTGTCCCAGCTTAGCAGAAATAAAGAAGAAAAGGAAAAAAAGCTTGAGCTTTTCTTTCTTTTGCTTTCTCTGAGTAAAACCTCTCTTCACTGAAGTCTTGGAGAGCTAAGGACTAGATCACCACTCTGACTATGCCCACTCCAATGATGGTCACTGTGCTTGCTTCTGCCTTCCTTAAATAGTTTATCTTACCAACAGATCCCAAATGCCGATTGGTGCTGGTCAAAGCTCTATTACATCGCCAAGACACATTCCTGCCTTTAATCTTCAGGCAGTGGACCTGATTGAAGTCCCCTGCTCTCAGTGTCTGGATTGGCCACTGATCAAAGCTTTAAGGTGGATAAGTACTCAGTGCCTGAAGGAGGTAAGAGATTGCTGGGACTTTGCCAGTATCTTTGTGTCCTCTCTAGGCATAGGTGATGTCCCAGAGGACTGGAGAGTGGTGTACATTGTATCTCTATTTATGAAGGGAACAAGAGAAAATCCAGGGAACCATAGACACATGAGTCTTGCATCAGTTGTAGGGAAATTGCTGGAGAAAATTCTCAGGGATAGGATATATGAGCATCTGGAAACCCATGGCCTAATTAGGGAGAACCAGCATGGTTTTGTGCAGGATAATCCGTGTCTTACCAACTTGGTGGAGTTTATTGACAAGGTGACTGACGAGAGAGGTTGATTAAGATAGGGCAGTGGATGTTGTCTACATTTACATTTTAGAAAGGCATTTGACAAAGTCCCTTATGGGAAGCTAATCTAGAAGTTTAGGATGCATGGAGTCTGCAGTGAATTGGCTGTTTGAATTGAGAACTGGCTTGCACATAGAAGACAGAGTGCAGTGGTTGAAGGGATTTAGTTAACATAGAGGTCTGTAATCAGTGGTGCTCTGCAGGGATCTGTGCTGGGACCTCTGCTGGTTGTGATGTATATAAATGACCTAGATGAAAATGTAGATGGGTGGGTTAGTAAGTTTGCAGATAATATCAAGATTGGTGGAGTTGCGGATAGTGTAGAAGATTGGGAAAGAATACAGCATGATATAGATCAGTTGCAGATAAATGCAGAGAAATGGCAGGTGGAGTTTATCCTAAGTAAATGTGAGGTGTTTCACTTCGGTAGGGTAAATGCAAGGAGACAGTACACTGTTAAAGACAGGACTCTTAACAGTGTTGCTGAGCAGAGAGATGTTGGGGTCCAAGTTCATAGCTCCATGAAAGTGGCTGAGACAGCTTGTGGAATGATTGCTTTTATTAATCGAAGCACTGAGTTCAAAAGTCAAGAGATTATGTTGCAACTTTATAAAACTTTGGTTAAGCCACATCTGGAGTACTGCACACAGTTTTGCACTATAGGAAGGGTGTTGAAGCTTTGGAGAGGGTGCAGAATAGGTTTACCAGGATGCTGCCTGCTTTAGAGGGCATGACTTATTGTAAGATGCTGGACAAACTTGGGTTGTTTTCTTTGGAGCAGCAGAGGCTGAGGCAAGGTCTGATAGAGTTTTATAAGATGATGAAAGGCATAGATAGAGTAGACAGGGAGTATCTTTTTACTCAGAGAGTGGTGGATGTCTGGAATGCACTGCCTGGTATGGTGGTAGAGGCATATACATCAGAGGCTTTTAAGAGATAGGCACATGAATGCGAGGAAGAAGGAGGGATATGGAGATTGTGTAGACAGGAGGAATGAGTTTTTGGGGGGTTTTCATTTACTTTTTAGCTGGTTTGTGTGGTAAACTATGTGTATACCTGTCTGGATACGCCCCTCTGCTGACTGCTCCTGTGGCTCCTCCCACAGACCCCTGTAGAAAGGCGATTGGAGGCACTGCTCCTCCCTCAGTCTATAAGATGTTGTGGTCACGTTTGCAGCTAATAAAATTGATGCACCATCAGTTTGGACCAGAAAGGCCTGTTCCTATGCTGTACTGTTCTATGTTCTAACTGAGTGATTCCCAATGGGGGCAGTTATGTGTTCTAAGGGGGTGCTAAGGGAAACAGAAGTCATCTGGGGGGGGCGGTAAGTGGCACTGTACAGCACACAAGTACTGTGTAAGCTAGGTTCAAAGACACATAAAAATTTAAAGCAGTATCATTTTTCTCATGTGAGCATATGGTAGACATGCTTTTACACATTGGGGGCGCCAAAAAGTATATTGTGCCTAAGAGGGGCATTGGCAAGAGTGAAGGTGCTTTAGGGGGGCGTTGGGCTAGAAAAGGTTGGGAAACACTGTTCTAACTAGGTTTAGAAAAGCGATGACACAAGACATTCAGAAGTTCATGGAATTCTAGAGCAATGCTGGAGGAATTCAGCATACTGTATAGGGAGGGAAAAGAAACAGTTGACACTTTGGGTCAAGCCCCTTCATCATGTACCACCAGGCTCAAGGACATCTTCTATCCCATTCATTTACTGAGTGCTTCCATAGTACAATAAGATGGATCACAACTTATCTCATTATGACCTAATACCTTAGTATCTTCCTGCACAGCTTTTCCTCTGTAATCGTAACAATTCATTCTGCCTTCTGTTATTGTTTTAACTTGTATTATTTCTATGCACAGTTGTAATGAATTGATCTGTATTAACAGTATGCAAGACAAGATTTTCACTGTAGAACAGTACAGCACAGTACAAGCTCTTTGGCCAATGATGTTGTGTCAATCCTCTAATCTAGTCTAAGATCAATCTAACCCTTTACTTCTACATAACCTTGCATTTTTGTTTCATCTATGTGCTTACTTAAGAGCTTCTTAAATATTCTAATGTGTCTGCTTCTACCACCACCCCGGCAAAGTGTTCCATGCACCGACTGCTCTCTGTGTAAAAAGTCTACCTCAACATTCTCCGTATATTTTCCTCCAAACACCTTAAAATTATACCCCCTTGTATTGACCATATCTGCCCTGGGTAAAAGTCGCTAGCTATCCACTTGATCTATTCAGCTGGTCATTTTGTACATTTCTATTATGTCACCTCTCATCTTCCTTCTCCCCAAAGAAAAATGCCCTAACTTGCTCAACCTATCCTCATAAGGCATGCTCTCTAATGCAAGCAGCATCCTGGTAAATCTCCTCTGCATCTTCTCTAAAGCTTCCACATCCTTCCTACAATGAGGCAATCAGAACTGAACACAGTACTCCATGTGACAACAATAAACAAATTTACCATTAATACCCAGTCTACCTAAAACTTTTTTTGGTTCATTGACTTTCATTATTACAGTAGATATTTGTTTGTAACCAAAATTCTTATGACAGATCTACTTTGCCAAAGCCATGAAGAAAACCCAGATTTCATAGGTTCAAAGTTCAAAGTAAAATTTATTATCAGAATACATACATGTCACGACATAAACCTTGAGATTCTTTTCTTTTTCTGTAAGCATACTTACCAAATCTTTAGAACAGTAACCATAAATAGTAACAACTGTTAACTATACACAAACTGAGCAAATGCAGATATAAATAAATAGCAATAAATAACAAGCATGAAATAACAATATAAGAGTCCTTAAATGAGTGCAGCTATCCCTTTTGATCAAGAGCCTGATATTTGAGGGGTAGTAGCTGTTCTTGAACCTGGTGGTGCAAGTCCTGAGGCACTTGTACCTACTACCTGAAGGCAACAGTGAGAAAATAGCATGGCCTGGGTGGTGAGGATCTTTAATTATGGAAGCTGCTTTCCCATGGCAATGCTTCATGTAGATATGCTCAATGGTTGGGAGGGACCAAATCTACTACCTTTTGTAGGATTTTCTGCTCAAATAGGTGTGTTCCCATACTATCTCCAAAATGCTCTCCCACTGAGAGACCTGACACCTGACCAGGTTCATTTCCCAATACCAGATCAAGTACAGCCTCTCCTCTTGTAGACTTAACTACATATTGTGTCAGAAAATCTTCCTGAACACACCTAACAAACTCCACCCCATCTAAACCCCTTGCTCTAGGGAGATGCCAATCAATATTGGGGAAATTAAAATCTCTCATCACAACAACCCTGTTATTATTGCCCTGTTCCAGAATCGGTCTCCCTATCTGCTCCTCGATGTCCCTGTTAATATTGGGAGGTCTATAAAAAACACCTAGTAGAGTTATTGACACCTTCCTGTTTCTAACTTCCAGCCACAGAAGAGACTCAGTAGACAATCCCTCCATGACTTCCGCCTTTTCTGCAGCCGTGACACTATCTCTGATCAGCAGTGCCACACGCCCACCTCTTTTGAGGCCCTCCCTGTCCTTTCTGAAACATCTAAAGCCTGGCACTCTAAGTATCCATTCCTGCCCCTGAGCCATCCATGTCTCTGTATTGGCCACAACATCATAGCTCCAAGTGCTGATCCACACTCTAAACTCATCCATTTTGTTCATGGTACTTCCTGCATTAAAACAGACACATCTCAAACCAACAGTCCGAGAGCATCCCTTCTCTATCACCTGTCTATCCTCCCTCTCACACTGTCTACAAGCTTTCTCTATTTGTGAGCCAACCACCCCTCCTCCGTCTCTTCAGTTCCGTTCCCACCCCCCAGCAATTCTAGTTTAAATTCTCCCCAATAGCCTTAACAAACCTCCCTGCCAGGATATTGGCCCCCTCGGATTCAAGTGCAACCCATCCTTGTTATACAGGTCACACCTGCCCCAAAAGAGGTCCCAATGATCCAGAAATATGAATTCCTGCTCCCTGCTCCAATGCTGCAGCCACGCATTTATCCTCCGCCTCACTCTATTCCTATACTCACTGTTGCATGGCACAGTCAGTAATCCCAAGATTACTACCCTTGTGGTCCTGCTTCTCAGCTTCTTTCCTAGCTTCCTGTCATCAGCTTTCAGGACCTCCCCCCTTTTCCCACCCATATCGTTGGTACCAATATGTACTACAACCTCTGTATGTTTACCTTCCCACTTCAGGATATCGTGGACATGATCAGAAACATCCCGGACCCTGGCACCTGGGAGGCAAACTACCATCTGTGTTTCTTTCCTCGCATTCATTAAGAGTCCACAGAATCACCTGTCTGACCCCCTAACTATAGAGTCCCCTATCACTGCTGCCATCTGCTTCCTTTCCCTACCCTTCTGAGCCACAGGGCCAGACTCTGGGCCAGAGGCATGGCCACTGTTGCTTCCCCCAAGTAGGTGCCCCCCCCCGCAACAATACTCAAACAGGAGTACTCATTGTTAAGGGGGACAGCCACAAGGGTACTCTCTAGTATCTGACATTGCCCTTCCCTCTCCTGACTGTTACCCACTTATTTGTCTCCCAAGGCCCCGGTGTGACTACTCGCCTATAGCTCCTATCTATCACCTCCTCACGTTCCAGACAAAGGTAATCGAGCTGCATTTCCGGTTTCCTAACACGGTCCCTAAGGATCCTCAGCTCAACACACCTGGAACAGATGTGGCCGTAGGGAGGCTGGAGTCTCCTGGACATCCCACATCCGACACCCAGTACAGAATACTGACCTCGCAGAAATACTTCCTATTCCTATTCTTCACAAGAAACGTACTTCACCTTGATGCATCATCGCTGAAGCCCAGTTGAGCCAAAGCCCTCCTACTCTGTCTCCCTCTACTCTGGCACTCACTCTATTGGATATTGGACTAAACCTAATTAGGGGCTTGAGACTGAAGATGGAAGCCCGAAGTTCAATCAGAAGTCTGGAAGTTGAAGTCTGATGGCTGAAGAGTGGAGGCCCAGAAGCCTGGCATTGGAGGACTGTCCAAGTGTGTAGAAAAGAGGTTATTTTAGCTTTATTTTAGTGTTTGTTGTGTTCTGTGTTGTTCTGCCAAGCACTGTAGGCATACTATGTCGGCTGCCCCCAGCACATCCTTAGGTTGTGTTGTTTGTGAAAACAAATGATGCATTTCACTGTATGTTTCAATGTTCACATGATAAATGATTCTGAAATCTGAATCTAAACGCTGGGAGATCCCTTTTCCGAATGTGTCAGCTTCATTCATTAATTTCAACAGAATATCAGAAAACGTGAGTAAGCAACTTAATTCTCAAAGAATGTCTGTTCAATTTCCAAGTAGATCTTGTCCTTGTGTAGCTCATGAAAAATTAATTGAGGTTCAAGGGCAATTGAAAAACTAGGCTTAACAGTATATTATAGAATACTGCAAAACATCACAATCAAGGGTAACAATAAGGAGCATCTTCTCTGTTTATACTGCATAAATCCTGGAGCAGGAAGAAGCAATCTGGCATCAGACATGGTCAAACAGCTTTTTACTAACATCACACCCAGATAATTGTGTTTAAAGTTAACAAATGAGGCAACAGGCTTCCAAATTATGTGGTCGTGGCAGTAGGCCCAGCAAGCAGGAGGCACAAGAAAGGTCAAACCAAATTCTCAAATTCAAATAACTTCTTATTAACTGAAATGTGAAAAGATGGAAACAGATCCATAGAATGATGGCATTTTATAACAAAAACAAGCCCAATCAGTCCATCATATCAATCCTGTCTTAATAAACATTTCCATTTAATCCCACTCCCCTATTGTTCTTATTTAATTTTTTATTTATGTGTAAGACATAGGGGAAGAATTAGACCATTTAGCCCATCAAGTCTGATGCACCATTCCATCATGGCTGATTTATTATCCCTCTCAGCCCCATTCTCCTGCCTTCTCCCCGTAATCTTTGACATCCTGAACCTATCAACCTTTGCTTTAATATACCCAATGACTTAGCCTCCACAGCCATCTGTGACAATGAATTTTACAGTCACTATCCTCTAGCTAAAGAGATTCCTCCTCATCTTTGTTCTAAATGGATGTCCCTGTGTTCTGAGGTTGTGCCTTCTGGACCTAAACACCCCCACTACAGAAAACATGGTCAAGTACCTTTCTACTAACATGCACTAACTCCTTCACTATTCTTTGAGGACAAAAAAAAATCTTAATTTTCTTCAAAAACTTATCTGGAGCTGTATAGCACTTTATGACATTCATCTAATGTCTTAATTACAATTTTGAATTTTTCCTATCTTTTAAGGATCAATGCAAACAGCTTTTTTTAAATCCTGAATTGCCTGATTGAAATCCTTCATAGTCTTGAACACCTTTAATCAATTTTTTCTTGCCTTTTTAAGTGAAAGGATGACTGACTATCCTGCTCTGTCCTAATGCCTGAAGACTTACATTCCTGGGATCATCTCACTAAATGCTTTCCTCTGAATCAATTGAATCCTATCTACAATTGCCTTCTAACTGAAGCTGAAAAAGGTCTATAGTTTCCATTAGGTGTACTGATATTTTTAGAGTAACTTTCCTAAAATTGGCCAAACCATTTCAAAATCTAGGGAAGTTCTAATGCATTAATTCTGCGTAGACTTTAAGACCATTTTTAGTTATTTAAATTTGATTGCACATATATGGTGAATTGGACATATGTTTAAAAAACTTGAGTCAAAGTCAAAAGTCAAAGTAAATTTATTATCAACATACATATATGTCACCAGATACTATGTTCAGATTAACTTTCTTGCAGGCATTTACAGGAAAATAAAGCAGTACAATGGAATTTATGAAAAACTGTAAAGACTGACAACTAATGTGAAAAACAAAACAAATTGAGCAAAAGAAGACAATTGTGCAAATTGAAAAAAATACTGAGCATAATTTGTAGAGTTCCTTGAAAGTAAGTCCATAGGTTGTGGTATCAGTTCAGAGCTGAGATGAGTGGTTATTCACATTGGTTCAGAGTCTGATGGTTGAAGGGTAACAACTTTCTCTGAATCTGAAGGTGTGGGACCTAACCCTCCTGTCCTCCTACCCAATGGTATAGCAAAGAAATGGCTCCTGACCAGTGCCTAAACCGGGGATTGGACTAGGGACCTTCAGACTAACAGTCTCCCAAATAAACTATTTTGGCAAATGTACATAACACAGTAAAATGCATCAGGTTACCTGTTGTAAACAATCTTCAAGTATTTCAACACAGTTTTTAAAAAGGTTAGAATGGATTGGATTAGTTTATTTCATATACACCAGTGAACAATGAAATTCTCTGTTTGTACAAAGCTCATGGTATGCATAGTATTACCAAATATAAGAATAAATACAATAAATAAGAATGGTATAAATGGTATAATAGTGGAATAAGTGAGAAAGGTAGTTAGTATAAGAACTGGGAACTCCCTTGAGAAGAGGATGTGAAAGAGGTGATTGGTTCAGAAGGCTGAAAGCAGGAGGGAATAAACTGTTCTGAAATCCAGGCATTCTAAATCTAGGTCCCTGGTTCAATCCCAGGTTTAGGCACTAGTTGAGCAAATACAGTATTGTGCAAAAGTGTTAGGCACATAGATTTTTATACAGTTTCAGATGCTATCGCCTCCACAGAGCCCTGATTTCATTATCATCGAGGCTGTCTGGGATTACCCGGAGAGGCAGAAACAAGCAAGGTGGCTGAAGAGCTGTGGCAAGTTCTCTAAACACAAAGTACACTGCAGATGCTGTGGTCAAATCAAGACGTACAAACAAGCTGGATGAACTCAGCAGGTCGGGCAGCATCCATTGAAATGAGCAGTCAACGTTTCGGGTGAGACCCTTCGTCAGGACTGAAGAAAGAGGGGGCAGGGGCCCTATAAAGAAGGTGGGGGGAGGGTGGAAGGTGCCAGGTGAAAAACCAATCAGAGGAAAGATCAAGGGGTGGGGAAGGGGAAGTAGGGAGGGGATAGGCCGGAGAGGTGAAGAAGGAATGAAAGGGGAAAGCACTATGGGTAGCAGAAGAAGGCAGAATCATGAGAGAGGTGATAGGCAGCTAGAAGAGGAGGCAGAGTGAAAGTGAGATGGTGGAAGGGAGATGGAGGGAATTACCAGAAGTTGGAGAATTCGATGTTCCTACCAAGGGGCTGGAGGCTACCCAGACGGTATATGAGGTGTTGCTCCTCCAACCTGAGTTTGGCCTCATCATGGCAGTAGAGGAGGCCATGTATGGACATATCCGAATGGGAATGTGAAGCAGAGTTGAAGTGGTTGGCAACCGGGCAAGCACGTCTGTTGTGGCGGACGGAGCGGAGGTGCTCAATGAAGCGGTCCCCCAATCTGCGTCGGGTCTCGCTGATGTAGAGGAGGCTGCACCGGAAGCACCGGATGCAATAGATTACCCCAACAGACTCACAAGTGAAGTGTTGCCTCACCTGCAAGTTCTCTAAGATGCTTGGAATAACCTACCAGCTGATTTTCTTATAAAACTGCATGACCGTGAGCCTAAGGGACTTGATGCAGCTTTAAAGGCAAATGATACTCACACCAAATACCGATTTGATTTAGTTTGTTTACTGTTTACTGATATTTAGTGTAATTTTTTTAATATTTAGAAACTTTTCATTTCATTATTTTGAAAGCACCTTCACTTTACAGACTTTTTTTACATTTGACTAGTACTTTTGCACAGTATGTTAAGTTTGAATCAAAATAGGATAACAATATACCTCTTTCGGCAAAAACTCTTAACTAATAATTTCACTTCAGTCTCAGTTGCTTAATAGAAAATTATGCAGGATATTAGCCCAAACACAGAGAAAAAAGCCAGCTTTGACATGAGGAGAATAAATAAGAATTGCTCTTAGACACTTCATGTAGTATTATTTTTTTTCTAAAATATCTCTAAAATGATCTGAAATAACTTCCTTTACTACTTAACTAGTTAGCTCGAGTGCAAATGAAGAGAACAGAGGATTCTTTCTCATTAAGCTTTTGCACTGAAGAATATTAACAGTGTCTATTGCAACACAAACAAAATGCTGGAGGAAGTCAGACAGCCAATATGTCAACTGGTTAGTCTCCTTGATAGGTGCTGACTCACTTGTTGATTGCCTCCAGCATTTTGTATGTGTTGATCAAAATTTCCAGCATCTGCAGAATATCATGTGTCAATAACTTGTCTATTAGTTGTATCACTCGACCCTTGATCTCTTACGGTGCATACTTGATCCTCCATCTGAAGACAAAACTTTATGGCAAAAGTTACATTCTGATTTTCATTAACCCATTTATTAAAATTTTCCAAGTATCATCCTCCTGAAGTAGAAGACTTGGGACATCATGTTACAGATGTACAAGACTTCAGTGAGAATGCACCTGGAATATTGTGTACAATACTGGTTACCTAGAAGGATGTCATTAAATTAGAAAGGGTGCAGAAAAGGATGCTGCTGGTTACTGGGTTGCTGAGGGCATGAACTAAATTGAGAGACTAGATAGGCTGCTTTTTCCCTGGAGTGTATGATGCTGAGAGGTACCCTAATGGAGATAGATAAACTAAAGAAAAGGTGAGTGGTTATAATCCTTTTCCCAGATTGGGGGGGGGGGGATTAAATCTGGTGTGCATAAATTAAAGGTGAGAGGAGATGAATTTAAAGAAGACCCAAGGAGTAACTTTCACATTCAGAGGGTAGTGGATATGTGGAATGGGCTAGGAGAGGATGTGGTAGAAGTGGGTATGATTACAACATTTGGACAAGCATGTTGATAGGAAAACATTCAGAGAGATAAGGGCCAAATAGGAGCAACATGATAGCATGGATGAGTCAGACCGAAGAGCCTAGTTCTGTACTGTTAACCTATGTCTCTATAACAACAAACAATCTGGTGGAGGAACTCAGCAAGTCGAGCAGCATCTCTGGGAGCAAAGGACTTGTCAATCTTTTTAAAAATCTGTGTTTCTATAACTCAATGTCAGCAAGACCTAAGAGCTGATTGTTGACTTCAGGAGAAGGAAACCAGAGGCCCATGAGCCATTCTTCATTGGCAGATCAGAGGTGGAGAGAGTCAACAATTTTAAATTCCTCGGTGTTATTATTTTGGAGGACCTGTCCTGGGCCCGGCAGTTAGTGTAATTATGAATTATGAAGGAAGCAGTGCCACTACTTCCTTAGGAGCTTGCAAAGATTCAGCATGACATCTAAAACTTTGACGAACTTCTATAGATATGCAGTGGAGAATATATTGACTGGCTGCATCACAGTTGGTATGGAAACACCAATACCCTTGAACAGAAAATCCTCCAAAAAGTAGTGGAAATGGCCCAGATCCTCACGGGTAAAGCCCTCCCCTCCATTGAGCACAACTACATGAAAGGCTGTTGCAGGTAAATAGCATCCATCATCAAGGACCCCCACCATCCAAAGCATTCATGTCTCGCTGCTGCCATCAGGAAGAAGGTACAGAAGCCTCAGGACGTACACCACCAGGTTCAGGAACAGTTATTACCCTTCAACCATCAAGCTATTGACCCAAAGGAGATAACTTCACTCAATTTCACTTGCCTCATCATTAAAATACTCCCACAACCAATGGTCTCACTTTCAAGGACTCTTCATCTCATGTTCTTAATATTTATTGCTTATTTATTTATTATTATTATTATTTATTTCTTTTTGTATTTGCACAGTTTGTTGCCTTTTGTGCACTGGTTGAATGCCCACATTGGTGTGGTCTTACATTGATTCTGTCATGGTTAGTATTCTTTAGATTTATTGAGTATGCCCGCAAGGAGATTAATCTCAGGGTTGTTTATAGTGACACATAAATACTTTGATAATAAATTTACTTTGAACTTTGAATATGACCCAATCTGGTTGGCTCTAATACCAGGTCCTGAGAAATTACACTATTCACCTTCCTCCAATATGAAAACAACTATTTCTACAACTATTATTTGTTACTGAGACAGCTTTTTATTCAGGCTATCAACATCACTTTATGCAATGTGTTTTAACTCTACAGACAATCCTGTAATATGCTATAATGTGACACATTTTTTCTTGCTCATGTGTATTGCAGTACTGTGATCCTGGAAAACATAGTAATGCAGTTAATATCAGGAAGGTTTGTCAGAATGTCAGCTTCAGACCTTTGTGACCATTTTATTGTCAGCCCCATCGCTGGGAGGTGCAGTGAAGCAAGATTATTTAAGACAACCAGAATAAGGTTTATTATTACTATCTTATATGACATGAATTTGTTGTTTTGCAGCAGCAGTACAGTGCAAGACATAAAATTATGATAAATTACAAGATAAATCAGTAATACAAAAAGAAAGAAATAATGAGATTGTATACATGGGTTCATGGATCATTCATGGGGAGGGGAGGAAGCTCTTCCTATTGAGAATGGGTCTTCAGGCTCTTGTTCCTCCTCTCTGACAGTTGTAACAAGAAGAGGGCATGTCCCAGTTGATGAGGGTTGTTTATGATAGATATGGCCTTCCTGAGGCACTGCTTTCTTGAAGATGGCCTCAGTGGTGGGAAAGGTTGTGTCTGTGATGCAGCTGGTTGAATCTACAGCTCTCTGCAGGCACTTTCAATCCCATACATCAATAGAAATTTTCAAGACCCTTTGATGGCATACCAAATCTTTTCAAACTCTTCATGAAGCAGAGCAGTTAGCATGTCTTCTTCTTGATTGCATCAATGTGTTGGGCCCAGGCCAGATCCTCAGAGATGTTGACATCTAGGAATTTAAAGTTGTTCACCCTTCCCATAGCCTGCACTTCAATGAGGACTGCTGCACATTCTCCTGACTTCCCTTTCCTAAATTCCACAGCTCCTTGATGTATGTGATACAGAGTTTGAGGTTGTTGTTGCAGCATCACTCAACCAGCTCATCTATCTCACTCCTGTATACCTCCTCACTGAGATGGTGAATGGAAAAAAAGACTTCTCATCTGCTATTCTATCTATTTATATCCCTTCTACCTAACTTCAAGATTCAAGTTTATTCATCACATGTACATCAAAACATACATTAAAATGCATTGTATTAACAACTAACACACCTGACGGTATGTTGGGGTCAGCCTCTGAGTGTTGCCACACATTCCAACACCAACATAGCAATGCTTGGCATGCTTCGACAAAATAAGCAACAAAACAACAATAGCAAAACAAGCCCTGTTCCTTCCTTCCACTCACACACATACACATTCCTTTAACTGCAGGGCGGGTCTCTGGCCTCCAGCGGACAGACTGAGCTTTGTCTTCCCCAAGGGATTTGCAGAGCCTCAACTTCTGATTCAACCCTCAGCATTGATTCCAGGACATACACTAGGCCTTGAACACCAGACTCACCAATGATGGAACTTCAAACACAAGGCTTCAAACTCCAGTCTTGCCAATTCATGAAGCCAGGGGTTCATTGAAACTCATTCAACTTGCTCGCACAGAACCTCGACTTCAGAACCCGCTGACAACTTGCTGACCTGTGGGATCAGAAAGGAAGATCTAGCCCAGTGTATTTGAGTTAATAAATAATAAGAAATTTGTAACCTGATTGGGAACAGCACATAAACCTTTAGAGAGCATGAAAGAAATAAAAAAAGGAAGTGATAGGCCATAAATTTCTTTTTCTATTGTAACAGAGTTATAATTATGGATGGCATATTCATCTTTATCCTGATGTAGATAGGATAACACAAATATTTGTGGTCAAAGCATGACAAAGGTTGTTAGAACATATCTTACACTATTTCTCCTTGATAAAAATATTGCCTGTCCAACATTTACAGTACAGTGCTGTATCTTGTTCTGCTAATGAAGCAGGTCAAGTATGTAACCTGAAGATAGGTGAACTCCTGGGAAACAACCTAATTAGGATCACATTGAAATTAGAAAAGTAGAGAACAAGATAGCGGTTTAGGTTTGGGAATTAACTAATTTCAGTAACATAAGAGGGAAGCTATCCAGATTAATTGGTTTGAAAAAAAAAAGGCATTTCAAACAACAGACCATAGGAAAGATGATAAATATGAAATAAATGAGCCACAAATTAAATACATTCCATCCAGGAGTAAAGAGAGTACATGAAAGGTAGGTAGCTCCATGGATAAATAAAAAGTTAAGAGAAAAGTTAAATTTAAAACTTGATAAATGATCAATACAGAGAAGTTCACCAAGCGAAAACTGAAAATTGAAGCCGTTACAGAAAGAAAACATAAAAGAGATACTAGAAATTCTAAGAGTATGATGGAATATGCATCACTAATTAGATTTATGCAGCTATAACAGTTTATTCTACCAAAGTTACTTGATCACATTGACAGAACCTGCTTTACAATGTACAAATAGGGGTTTCCAACATGGGGTCCACAGACCCCTTGCTTAATGGTATTGGTCCATGGCATAAAAAAGATTGGGAACCCCCTGATAGAAGAAGGCAAACTATTTTCTCCTCCAAGGAATCGACATCAAAAGATTTCCCCAATCAAAAGATGTTGGAAACATGGATCTCCATCCACAAACAGCTATGGTCAAAAGATCAATGATTAAGATTGATGTATTTCAGTAAGCTAAAGGATATCAAGCCCAATGGAGATAATGATATGTGGTACAGTATCTCTCAATCCAAAACATTGACAGGCTGATGATTTACTTCTGTTCTTGACTCCTCTCCTCCACCTATCACTGAGACAATCTGAATATCACCAGTTCATTTAATTACTTCTGTTGGATCAACAATGAAGAAGTAATATAATGTAATCTTTGAGCCAGTGAAGTTATTCTGAAGTGTAGTCACTGTTATAATGCAGAAAACACAGCCAAACTGCACACAGTAAAGCGCAGCATACAATTCTTCAGCAAAACTGTAGTGATGTGGACTGCAGGATTTCTTGCTGTTCTTCATCTCTGAATCTTACCAGAAAAATGAACCATGATTCATGAATAGCTCCAAATTACGTTCTAATTCTCATACTATTCAAAGTGCTGGGGATAGGCAAAGAATATGGTCTTGCCAATCTCAAACATAGGTAGCGAAGGAAAAATTAAAAAGACTGCAGGCAACATAAATTGCAAGGAGCATTACAGGTAGGTAAAAAGTTAAAGGGTAGTGAAAAACAATGTAAAATTAGATTAGAAATAAAAGAATATCAGATTCTAAAAATTCCTTTTCAGAACATTGAACTTATTGTCATACATACTGAGATGCAATGAAAAATATCCATCCAGATTATTTCAAACCATAAGTACATCGAGGTTGTACAAGGGAAAAGCAATAACAGAATGCAGAATATACTGTTACATTTACAGAGACAGAAACGTGCTTTGCAAGTAGACAGTAAAATGCAAAGGCTAAGATGAAGTAGATTGTGAGGTCGAGTTCATCTTTAACATACTAGATGTCTATTCAATAGTCTTACTTTGTATAACAGGGAGATAGAAGCTGTGTCCTTGAGCCTGGCAGTGCAGGATTTCAAGCTTTTATATCATTCTTTGCAAGGCCAACTTTTATTTCTCAGTCCTTGTTAGCCTTGAGATGGTGACAGTGTTTGGGCCGAGGTTTCTTCAATATCTGAAGAACCACAAACTAATTGTGTGCAGTCTGAGCAAATCTGCATGCGTCTACCATGTTTGCATACCACCAACAGACAAGCACTTAAGACACTGTATGATGTTGTCACTAAACAAGAAACATTTCACATTATAGAGATTTCAATCAGGCTTGTTTGAAGAAATCCCTGACCAATTACCATCAGCATATAACCTGTAGGAGAGGTCTCAACACACTAGACCACTGCTATACTAAGATAAGGAATGCCTACTGTTCCATGCCAAGACCGCACTTTGGGAAATCTGATCACTTGCTACATACACAAAGTTCTGGAGGTACTTACTTCACCTGTGAATCTGCTGGAGACAACTTCCAACTTGCCCTTAAATTCACTTGGTCCCTTTCTGACATCTCCCTCCCCTTTTTTGGTCTCTTTGCCTCCATCTCTGGAGACAAACTGTCAATTGACAACTTTTATAAACCTACCGATTTGCACGGTTATCTTGACTATACCTCTTCCCATTCTGTCTCCTGTTAGAATGCTATTCCCTTTTCTCAGTTCCTTAATCTCTGTTGCATCTGTTCCCAGGATGTTGCATTCCTTTCCAGGACATCAGAGATGTCTTCCTTCTTCAAAGAACAGGGATTCCCTTTGTTAACCATTGATGCTGCCCTCTCCTGCATCTCCTCCATTTCCTGAACATCAGCACTCGCCCTGTCTTCCTGCTGTCTTAACAGTCATAGAGCTCCTTTTGTCCTTACCTACCACTCCATGAACTTCTGCATCTAACTCATCATTCTCCGCAACTTCTACCGACTCCAAAAGGATCGTACTGCCAAACATATCTTTACCTCCCCCGCCCTCTGCCTTCCATCTTTACATCTGCTCCCTCTGTGATTCCCTTGTCCATTTATCCTTCCACACTAATCTCCCTCCCAGCATTTATCCCTGCAAGTGACAAAGTGCCCATTCATTTCCTCTCTCATCTCCATTCAGGGCCCCAAACAGTCCTTTCAGATGAGGCAACACTTCAACTTCAAGTCTGTTGGGGTCATCTACTGCATCTAGTGCTCCTGATGCTGCTTTCTCTACTTTGGTGAGACCTGTCATAAATTAGGGGATCGCTTTGTCGATCACCACAACTCCATCCGTCAAAAGAGAAAACTCCCTGTGATCAAACATTTTAATTCAGATTCCTATTTCTGTTCTGATGTGTCGATCCACGGTCTCCTCTTGTGCCACAATGAGGCCACCCTGAGGGTGAGGGAGCAACACCTTTTATTCCACCAGAGTAGCCTCCAACATGATGGTAAGAATATCAATTTCTCTTTCTGGGAGACAAATCTTCCTCCCCTTCCCCTCTTCTTCTATTCCTCACTCTGACCACTTACCTCTGTCATCTGCCTATTACCTCCCCTGAGTCCCTTCCCTTTCTCCAAAAGTCCACTCTCTTCTCTATCAGATTCTGTGTGTTGTTTTGGATTTTCTGGATTTGCAGAACTTCTCATTTTTATAAATTTGATCACTTGGCTGTCCATCTCCTATGTGCATACAGGCTGAGGGTAAAGAGCAAGGCTCCAAAGATTAGGACAACAAAGAATTGGTTGTGGGAGGCAGAGGAGCAGTTATGGGATTGCTTCCTGTCAGTAGACTGTGCCATGTTCAAAGACTCATCTGTGGATCTGAATGAATACACCATAGTTGTCACAGAATTTAAAAAAACAAAAAACAGATGCACGTGTTCCCACAAAACCATTCAGTCTTACCCAACCAGAAGCCCTGCATGAACCATGAGATCTGCAATCTGTTGAGGGCCAGATCAGAGGTATTCAAGTCTGGTGACCAAAAAAGTTACCAGAAGTTCAGGTACAATCTCTAGAAATCCAACTCATGAGCAAAGAAGCAATTCTGGAATAAACTTGAATCAATGAAGGATGCTCGACAGCTTGAATGCTATCACCTCTTAGAAAGTGAAATCAAGTGACACAGGTGACAAAAGGGCTTCGCTTCCAGATGAGCTCAATGCCTTCTAAGCTTGGTTTGACTGTCAAAACATGGAGGAACCATCATGATCTCCCACAGATCCTGTGATTTCAGTATCTAAGGCCAATGTGAAAGCATCCTTCAGGAGGGTGAACCCACGGAAAGCAACTGGCCCAAGTGGGTTACCTGGCTGAGTACTTAAGACCTGTGCTGATCAACTGGCTGGAGTGTTCACTGAGATCTTTAACCTCTAACTTCAGCAGTCTGAGGTTCCCACCTGGTTTAATTAGGTTTCAATTATACTAGTGCCGAATAAGAATGTGGTAACCTGCCTCAATGACTGTCATCCAGTAGCACTTACATTCACAGAGATGAAGTGCTTCGAGAGGTTATTGATAAAACATACCAACTCCTGTCTGAAAAGTGACTTGGATCCACTCCAATTTGTCTACCAGCACAAGTGCACAGCAGATGCCATTTTAACCGTGGAAGATCTAGACAGCAAAGATGCATACATCAGGATGCTCTTTATCGTCTACAGCTCGGCATTCAATACTATCATCCCCTCAAAACTAATTAATATGCTTCAAGTCCTTAGCCTCAAAACCTCTTTGTGTGTTTGGATCCTCGATTTCTTCACTTGCAGACCCCAGACTGTATGGATTGGCAACAACATCTACACAATCTCCATCAGTACAATCTCCACCTCAAGGCTGTGTGTTTAGCTCTCTGCTCTATTCTTCACTTTACATTTATGACAGTGTGGCTAAGCACAACTCCAATGCCATATTTAAGTTTGTTGACGACCACCACTGTTGTAGACCGAATCAAAGGTGGTGATGAATCAGCATATAGGAGAGAGATTGAAAATCTGGCTGAGTGGTGCCACAACAACAGACATGGTGAAGGCCAGCAACTTTAAACTCTTGCCGCCATCATTTCCTTTTCAGGACCGGTCCTGGGCCCAGTACTTAAGTGCAATTATGAAGAAAGCATGGCAGCACTTCTACTTGGTAGGAGTTTGCATAGATTCAGCATGACATCGAAAACTGTGACAAACTTCTACAGATGTGTGGTGGAGTATATTGACTGGCTGTATCACAGCTGGTATGGAAACACCAATGCCCTTTGTGGTGAACTAGATATACCACACCCTTGAACAGAAGATCCTACAAAAAGCAGTGGATATAGCCCAGTCCACCATGGGTAAAGCCCTCCCCATGATTGAGCACATCTACAAGAGGTGTTGTTGCAGGAAAGCAGTATCCATTATCAGGGACCACCACCACCCAGGTTATACTCTCTTCACGCTACTGCCATCAGGAAGAAGGTACAGGAGCCTTGCAACCACCAGGTTCAGGAACAATTATAACCCCTCAGCCATCAGCCTCCTGAACCAGTGGAGATAACTTCACCCACCCCCATCGCAGAGCAGTTCCCACAACATATGGACTCACTTGCAAGGACTCTTCATCTCATATACTTGATATCTATTGCTTATTCATTCATTCATTCATTTGTTTATTTATTTATTCTCAACTCATGCTGGTAAAACCTGCAGTACAGGCATAGGTAAGCACACATTTCTCAATTGCTAGTAACTTTCGGACTATTCTAATGGTGTTTAATATTGTGGCTTTGGGAGATTTACATAAACATTGCTGTATAAGCCTAATTGCTTAATGCTGAAGTGTAGTCATTTTGAGATGATGATGATTATTATTTATTTCTATTTTATCTTTCTTTTTGTATTTGCAGTTTGTTGCCTTTTTCACTCTAGTTGCCTTCCCTGTTGCTGTGGTTTTCATTGATTCTATTATGGTTATTGGATTTATTGAGTATGCCTGCAATGGCCTCTTCTATAAGACAGAGAGACTCTGGCATTCCGCTATTATGTAAACAACCCTCTTTTACACAAGCACTCCAAACCATACTATTGAGCATGAATACATTGGCCGTTCTATGACCTGCATGTTTCTAACTTCCTATTTTGATTCTCAGTTGGAAAAAAAGGAAATGAAGGAAAGATTAACACAAATGCTGTAGCAAAAAATGAAGCAATTTGCTAAGCATATTGATTTTTAAAATTCCCTTTCATCTTTCAATTTTTAGCAAATCTTGTCACAAAGCAGGAGTGGGAGTTAAAAATTAGTATGCAACAAAAGCAATACAACTAGAAAATATCAATTATGTACATATGATCTGAGGTGAATTCTAACTTGATTAGTGGCAGGTGAACAAGCAAAATAGATTCTACTTTCTTGAAACAACACACACAAAATGCTGAAAGAACTTAGCAATCCAGGCAGCATCTCTGGAAAAGAGTAAACAGTCGATGCTTTGAGCCAAGACCCTACATCAAGACTCAAAGTAAATTGTCCTTCAGTTAAAGATAACTTTTGTTACCAAAATTGCATGTTGTTCTATCTCACAAAATCACAGCTTTTCTCCAGTTTCTAATGAATGCTCAGTTCCCATGTATGTTAGAAGGGGAAGGGGCACATCCTTATGATGCTACGTGCTATTTTCCAGCCTTAGCCAGTCTTTGAAGTTATCTTAGAACTACTGGTTCTGTAGAAATAAAGTGAAAGAAGACAATCTTAGCCTTTGCACACAAACCTCTTCCGTAACATCATTGAACTGCCTCAGATATATGGCTGATAAGACTTGCACCAGAACCATCCTGACCAGAGTATTGGAAGAAGCAGCAGAAGATGACAAAAATAATGGACTTTCTTCTCTTTCAGTGGAATTTTCAGGGCTTTTTTCTTGATGTTATGCTGCCCCTCTCTTTAAGTAGGTCTCATAAGATGGTTGGCCATAAAATTAGCTATTCTGATTGCTGCTTAGGAAGCTGTTCAGTAACGTGCATTGCTGTTTACTAGTACAATGATGCAAATCATGAATGCCACAACATTGTCCAGGTGTCATGGATATTTTTTTTCTTTATGGAAACTTGAAATGTAAAATTATTACGTATGCTGATGAAACCTTTCTAGAAAAAAGTGATGATTTTTACTCAGGCAGTGCATTCCAGATTCTACTCACCTTTTCGGTGGAAAAAAATCTTCATCCAATCGTCTCTAAACATCTCAATCTTCTCTATACACTGGTTATAGATGCCACCATCATGGGGAAAGGTTTTGTACCATCTTTGTCTATTATAATGTTATGTACATTTATATTTTCCTTCAGCCTCCTTCACTTCAAAGAAAACAAACCAAGCCTATCCAGTTATTCTTCATAACTGAAATTTCCATTCCAGGCAAAATCCTAGTAAGTAGCCTCTACACCCTCCTACAGAATGGCAACCAGAATTATCTAAAATACTCTACCTGTGACAAGAGTAAAGTTTTATAAAATTATACCATGATCTCCATGTTCTGATAGACTATACTATGGCTAATAAAAGCAAACATCCTATGTGCTTTCTTCATCTCTTTACAGGTCCTCTCTAGATTACAGTAGGGTTCCATTCCGTGAACTGTACATAGACCGTACAGTGCACAGGTCAGAAATGCAGCTGTGAATTAAGTTCTCACGTGGCAGAAATTGCCTGCAGCCCTGCAGCAACTAGCAAATCCATCCTGCAGATCTCCAAATAGCTTGTTCATATATGGACAAGCTGTACATAGGTTAGGGGGTTTGTAAACTGGGAAGACCTTTATCTACCTGTGCAGTCACCTTTGAGGATCTCTGGACTTATGAACTAATATCCCTTGGTTCCTCATTATAGCTTATGGTCCAACCATCATGGTGTACGTCCTATTCTTATTAATAATAGCCCTCCTTAGGTTAGTGTTGACCATGGATGTTGTGTCCTAGCTCTCTAGGTTCACAAGCCAGGGCAGTACAATATGGAGAGCAAGCTGTTGCCCATGTGACAAGCTCCCCCATCTCCACACAGCTGATGAACCCAAAGGAACAGCAGACACTGATACAGTTTGGCACCAGCAGCATTGCATGAGCTATCAGTCTGTGTTGAACTTAACATAGGACTGCCTTAGGGACTTCAGGTCTGGACTTATCCCACAGGATTTACTCCTGAAGCCTTCCCCATGCATGGGTATAGCTACAAGGCAGCAGAGGTTTGAGATCAGAGATTTCCTTCTCCTAGATGAGCTGCCAACCCAGGATGACAAGCCCCATCTGCCCAAAGTGACTGGTTTTAAGGTACTGTACCAGTAACCCACTTTCTCCTGTCAGTAAAAACAGTTCTGCTGGGCTTAGTAGCTAAGCCACTTGTGAAGGCCAAGACCTGGACTTGGTTGTTCGAGGCTATTTGAGGCGCAAGCATTAGGAGCATTTAACAGGTCATGTGAGTTTATCCACTTTATTGTCCCTGGCTATAACAAATTTAAGAAACTACTACTCTTATTACAATTCTAAATATGCATCACCTCACACAACAGAATTGTTTCTCAAACTCCTGTTGAAATGGAGCCAGAAAACTCAGTTTTCTCTCAGACATTGTGTTCTTCTGTAGCGATGGCTCTGCTGAAAAATATTTACTTGGTTACATAAATATCCGTCTTGTCATTTTCTACATAAATAGATCAAAATAAAAAGTAACTTTCCACATTGACTGTGACAATGATAAATGGGCACAATATCTGGAAGAAGAAAAAAATAAACTATTGCCGTAAAGTTCAGCACTCACAATCCCAAAATTTTAAATCTATTTTCATAGATATTACAATTAAAATGCAGCTAGTCGTTTTTCACATCAAGGTGTACTGTACTTCAGTCTAATTCTTGATTAATAAAGGCAAAGTGATTATATATTGCATTCCTAAAAAAAATCATGCACATGTTCATTTCCATTTTATTAGCATACTTTAACATATATAAAAAAAATCACTTGCCCGTTTTAAGTGTGAACTCTAGTGTATGGCCACAAAATCACATGCACACACAATGGTGGGAGAACTTTCAAAATTGATCATCTGACTTTATCATGATTCAAGGATTTTCCTTTGTTATTCTGCCTACATTGGTAGCCAAAGTGACCAAGTAAGTTATCTAATTCAGTTCCACCCTTTCGGTAACCATCTGTGTCACTGAATCCCAGCTGATAATTTTTTTATACCTTATTTTCCTTTACTAGCAGGGTTGGAGGTAGGGAAAATGGTCAAGTTCCCACTGCTGCCAGCTGATCAACTATCACCAACCTGGATGAGAGGTGTATGGAGGGATATGGGCTGGGTGCGGGTCAGTGGGACTAGGCAGAAAAATGGTTCAGCACAGCCAAGAAGGGCCAAAAGGCCTGTTTCTGTGCTGTAATGTTCTATGGTTCTCTTAATCTCTCTCCAGAATGTCTGTTTACTTGCAAACTAGGCCTGAGGAGTATTTAACCTTATTGCAGATAAATTGCATCAAAATAATGACTTAATGGAAACCTGGCAGAAGAATGCTGACAACTTTCCCTAAGTGACCTTCTGGACCTGAGTATATTTTTCCACCACTTGCTCTGTCCACAAGATCAGCTTGGAGTTGTGGTAATTACCACCAAATCACACCTTAGTTCATCTTCTAGCAGATTATCTTCTTAGCATGTGTTCTTGGCAAATGAGATTAGTTTACAATACATGGTGGGCACAGACGTAGTGGGCTGGAGAGCTATTCCTGTGCTATACTGCCAAAGGAATTACCATTAAGTGTTTCCTCACCAAGATGCCTACAGTATTTTCCTCACTCAGCCTCTCCTTTGATAGAATCTTCTTAAGCTTACACTGTGGCCTGTCTCAACTATTCTTTACTCCCCATACACTCTCAGAAGAATTTAGTTCAATCTTTGTTTCAAAATGAGAAATGGAGGAGCTAAGTACTCATAAAACTGAACCTGATAATCAGAAAAGAAGAATATTTTTAAATTTGGTGAAAAACTGTGAAATGTTGAAGTTCATAACAACAAATGCAACAGTCAGGGAGTCAAATGTTATGTTAGCTTTCATCTTGGGAGGAGCTAAGTCTTGTGGGAGAATTTTTATTATGGAAGCTTTGCTTATTACTCCTGGAATATAGTTTTGGCATCCTTATCTCAAAAATAATATAATTGCCAGAAATGAAGTTATTGATTCATGGAGTCATACAACATGGAACCAGTCTCTTTGGCCCACCTTGACCATGTCGACTGTGTTGCCCAGTGACTTGTTCCTCTCTGCCTGCAATTGCTCTCAAACTCTTTTATCCATGTACTTATCTAAATGGCTTTGAAGTGTTGCTAATGTGCTTTCCTCAACCATAATTTTTGACAGCACACTCCAATTACACACTTTGTGTGAAGATGCTGCCCCTGATGTCCCTTTTAAATCTTTCACCTCTGATCTTAAATGTATGCCCTCTTGTTTTTAGCAACCCTTCCCAAGAAAGATCTGTGTTTCTTTCTGTCTATGCCCCTCTATCAGGTTACCCTTCAATCTCCTGCCTTCCAGGGAATAAAATCCTAGTCTAGGAAACATCTCCTTATAATTGAGGCCCCTAAGTTCAGGGAACATCTTGGTAAATCTTTTCTGCACTCTTTCTAGTTTCATAACATATTTCCTATAATAAAGAGGGTGAGCAAAGTAATACTCCGAATGTGGCCTCACATTCAGTAAAGGTTTACTAGATTGATTCCAACTTTGGCCATTCTCCAGAGTTTAGAGAAATGAAAAGCAATCTTATTGAAGCTTACAAAATTTTTACAGGACAGCAGCAAGGAAAGATGTTTCCTCTGGCTGAGGAACTTAGAATGAGAGATCACACTCAGAATAAGGAAAGAAGTTGATTGTATGAGATGGCAGGTGAATAGAACATAGAACACTACAGCACAGTACAAGCCATTCAGCCCATTTTTCTTTCATCCATGTACTTATCTAAGAGTCTCTTAAATGCCTCTAATGTATCTGCTTCTACCACTATCCCTGGCAGCACATTCCACACACTTACAAATTCTGTGTTTAAAAAAACCTATCTCTGACATCCCCCACCAAACTACCCTCCAATCCTCTTAAAATTATGCCTTCCTGTAATAGCCAATTCTGTCCCAGAAAAAGACTGCTGACTTTCCACTCTAGCTTGCTCAACCTTTCCTCAAAAGACATGTTCTCTAATCCAGACAGCATCCTGGTAAATCTCCTCTACACCTTCTCTAAAGCTTCCACATCCTTCCTATAATGAGGTGACCAGAACTGAATACAGTACTCCAAGTGTGATCTAACCAAGAGTTTAACGGAGCCACATTACCCCATGGCTCTTGAACTCAGTCTCCCGACTAATGAAGGCCAACACATTACACACTTTCTTAACCACCATATCAGCTTGCACTGCAATTTTGAGGGATCTATAAATATGGACCTCTGTGCACTACTAAGAATTCTGCTATTGACCCCGTACTTTGCCTTCAAGTTCAACTTTCCAAAATGTATCACTTCACACATTTCTGGATTGAAATCTGGATTGCCGCTTCTCAGCCCATTTCTGCATTCTGTTAATGTCCCGTTGTAATCCATGACAACCTTCTGTAGTATTCACCGCACCATCAACCTTTGTGTCATCAGCAAACTTACTAGCCCATCCTTCCATTTTCTTATCTGAGTCATTTATAAGCATCACAAAGAGCAGGAAGGGGGTCTCAGAACAGATCCCTTCTGAACACCATTGGTTACATTGGATGGCTGTGGAGGCACTGAGCTCATTTGAAATAGTCTGAATGTTTTCTGGATAGCAAGGGAATCAAAAATACAGGGCAATGGTGCTGAGTCAGAGGAACTCTGTGATCTTGATAAATGGCACAGTAGGTCTGAAAGGCCGGATGGTCCACTCCTCCTAATTCTTCAGTCTTCTGGAATGCACCTCATATCAGGGAAAATCCAGGCTTGTTAAGTGCGTGGTCAATTTAGTGATGTATGTGGCTTCAACTAGAAAAGAATGAATGTAATCTACTTCAAGTAAAATCATATATTGTACAATTAGTCTCTGAAATCAACTGCTACGTGAAATAATATTTTACAGAGAAGGCACTGTTCACATAAGCCATGAGGAGGTATATCAAGAGATAAAGAGTTCATTTCTATTGTACCATAGGCCTGTTTAAGGTTCTTATAGTAGGTCATTTTTACCTTTTTATACTGGATGTCCCTATAACCGGTACAGCAGCTGTCCTTGAGTCTGGTGGTATGTGTTCTCAAGCTTTTATATATTCTGCTGGATGGAAGGGGGAGAAGAAATGACCAGGGTGGGAAAGATGTTTTTAATAAGTTGCCTGCTTTCCCAAAGCAGTGGGATTCAATGGAGGTTTTCCTGCTAGAGTGAACTGTGTGTTATGGCCCTTTGCAATTTCTTGTGTTCTGGGACTGAGCAATAGTCCCGATGCAGGGTTTTAATGACAATTCCTTTCCCGCCACAGATACTGCTCATCCAGCTGAGTTCTTCCAGTGGATTGTCCGTGCTCCAGATTTTAGCATGTGTCTCCAGTTGCAATAACTCTTTGAGAGGGTAGGAAAGAACTAGGGATGATGGGCCAGAAAGAGCCAAATGGCCAGAAACTTGGGACAGCAGATTGGAACCCCGTTCGGCTTCAGCATAACAAACACAAAATGCTGGAGGCACTCAGCATGTCAGGCATGGAGGGGAATAAGGAGTCAATGTTTTGCACTGAGACCCTTCATCAGGATTGGAAAGTAAGGGTGCAGAAGCCAGATTAAGAAGGTGAGGGGAGGGAGGGAGCACAAGCTGGCATGAGATAAGTGAGACCAGGTGAGGGGGAAGATGGGCTGAAGGAAGAAGCTTGGTGGAAGAGGTAAAGGACTGAAGAAGGGATCTAATAGGGAAGTGGGTCATGCACAGGTGAGAAAGTAACCAGAGTGGGAATAGAAAGAGCAGGTGTCTGTATGTGTGTGTGTGTGTGTGGGGGGGGGGGGGGAGAGAAATGACTGGAAATTAGAGAAATCAATGTTTATGCTATCAGATTGGAGGATACCCAGATGGAGATCCTCCCTTTTGTGACAGACCGAGCAAAGGTGCTGAACAAACCAGGTCCCCCAGCCTGCACCGAGCCTCAGCGATGTGGAGGAGCACCGAATACAATAGGTGACCCCGAATGGCATACAGGTGAAGTGTCACCTCACCTGTTCGGGGTCCTGATTGATGGTGAGGGGAGAGGGCGTAGCACCTAGCACGCCTGTAGGGGTAAGCGGCCGACTCGCGCAGCCCTGGTGTCTCCTCACCTGGAAGGGGTGTTCGGAACCCCGAGGGCGGAGAAGGAGGAACTTGGCGGGATGAGAGCCAGGAGGGAGATCGGCTGCGATGCGCGAGGGACTCACGTAGGGAGAGCGGGGGGAGGGAGCTGCTTCGTGGTAGGACAGCATGGATGATTGACAGCTGGGGAGGTCGGGGGGAGCCGGTTACCTTCGGCACGTCATGACGCGGCAGGCAGAGGCGGTGCCGGATGTGGCGTTCGATCGTTTCCCTCCCTCTGGGTTGAGAAGGAGACCGAGCTGTGCGGAGCGAGAGAGAAAAAAATCCCATAAACAGGCAGGGAGGGAGGTGCTCGCTTCGCTTCTTGCTGGTAAGCGCCTGATCTTTCTTCTAACCTGCAGCACTGGAGCCGACGGGCGCCCTGCTGTTCTTCTCCTCGTTTTGCGCCTTTGCAAGTGAGGAGAAGGAAGAGGAACAATAAAAAAAAAGGGAGTTTTTTTTGTTGTTGCTTTAAAATGGACGGTTTGTTGTGCCTGCTGACTGAGTTTTGCAGGGGGGCAGGGCTGGCTGCGGCGGGATTCAATCTTCCCTCCCACCCCAACTTGGTCGTCGAAGTCTCCGTGCGGGGTAATGATCGCACGGGTCCGTTTGTTTTGGGATGCCGGGCTCCCCGTGAAGGGACGGTGGGAAGAAAAATAGTGAACTAAAATGGACGTTGCTGGCGCAGGAGCCCCCTTGTCCGCTGCTTCTCAGCTCCAGAGACGATGAAGGGCTCGTTCTCACAACCCTAGGAATGCAGCGAGGCGCGGAAACAGCCGCAAAGCTTGAAGGAGAATGCATCAAACTGCATGCCCCTATTTAACTTTGATTTTGTTCATTATGTCCTCCTTACGCTAAACCCAACAAGAGCAAATATTTTGATTTTTTTTCCCCCTTTCATGGTCCCATTTCTACGCTCCCATTCCCACTTTTTTTTCTGCCTTGCTGCAATCTGGGTACATTTTTTGTCATGTTTATTTTAAAATAGACATTGAGACAGTGTTTCAATGCGCTGGGCTGCACCTGAAGCACAGTTAATATAGGCGGTTCCGTGTGTAATGCATTCGTTCAGTTGTAAGAAGTGTCTTTGTGATGGCGACAATATTTTCTTTTCAGTTAGTGAACAATCTCAGTACCATGTCTCTGTTCTCTCCCCCCCCCCCCCCCGCAAACGCGGAAAAGGACCCTGCTGATGTTCTACTAAGATAGGTCTTTTGCTATTACCTGAATGCAGCCGAATAACAAATTTTTCAAAATATATGGCGTATATGTTTAAAAATATATGAATGTTAAAATGTGGATTGCATTTTGAAGCAATGCCAATTCCTGTTTCTGCTGTTTAGGAGCATGATACGAGTACTTAAAATGGACGGGTTATGGCTGCTGGTTTTAAGAACCAGAAAGGCATTAAAAGCTATTAGTTTTTAAGAACTATGTCAGTTGAACCAAATGACCAAAGCATAAATGTTTTAATAGTTTCCCACTAATTTGGTCCATCTTGAACAACGGGAAAGGCTTTACGGAACTCTAGGGACGGTATACATTGCCGTTTCGACTGTCTCAGCCAAAAATGTTCAGTTTTTTTCTTTTCATTTTCTCTGATGCAACTGCGTTAATTCAAACACGTCAATCCGTTTTGTGTATATACGTGCGGATATACATCGAAATAACATTTACGCCTACTGTAAACTGTACTGAACATTTTAATTCAAAAATGCTTACCAGAGGAGTTTGTTGTTTCCTAGGATGATGTACCAACACTCGGATGCACAACACTATACCTTGCTGTCGACCTTGGCACATTCATCAGGCAGTTTTTCTGATTTTGTTTCAACGCCACGATTTTATTGAATGTGCTGACTTATATTTTAGGTTGAATGCCGAAGCAATATTTCATTGAACATAACTGAGGCTATATTTTTTTCCAATGCTGTTAGTCTTTTTTAATCTGTCCTGTTCACCTCCCCTTTCCAAAATAAACGACACTAATATTCAGTTACTTTGATTCTGCCAACTGTCCAATAATATATGTATTTACTAGTGTACAGAAATTACAATACAAAATGTAGATTGGCTGTTCAGTGGTTGTCAGTTTTTAAGATGTTGAATGTCTCGTCTTCCTCTGTAATGGGTTGTGTGTATTCGTGCAGAACTTGCTTGTTGTTCTACATCCATGACTGGCAATGTGAGCTGTTCAATGTAAAATATTCCAGATCCTGTGAACGTTACTACCTATTAGAATTTCTTCCTTGCATCCTGAATTTGTGCAGTTGGTACCTGTATTAATCTATAATTGATCTAAATGCTATTTAGCGTTTCAGAGATCAACTTAATTTCACTTAAGTATTTCATGCTTGGGAGTTAGGTGAACAGCAAGTGCAGTTTTGTCATGTCTACCTTCAATGCATAGAATCATTTAAATTCCTGGTAGAGCCATTTGGCCCATTGTACCCATGACAGCAACAATGTCTGTTAATTCAGCTTCCTAGTTCTAGGCCATAATGTGCAGATGATAGCTCTTCAACTGTCCATCCTGTTACTTTGAGTGTGGTGAAGGTTTAATACTATTTTTAATTTTGAATGTATTCATGTAATGTTTTTTGGATTAAATATTTTGGATTTGGTCATCTCAAAGAAGTTGGTTATCAGAAACAATAGCCGGTTGGAAATCTGAGTTTTGAACGTTGGTAAGAAAGGCAATAGTGACAAATAGAAATAGTGTAAGACAACACACTCCAGCTAAACTAGATGTTGTAATTTTTGGCATGGATATATATATTCATCTCTCTCTCTCTGTATATGTGTATATATAAAGGGAGAGATAGATAAACACGATAGTAATGTTTGAGATTTTTCAAGAATGAGACGCCTCGTTTTTTTTGATATGGATGGAATCTCCTTCGAAGTTGAAGAATTTGCTGAATTGCGAATGATTGTTTTGAAACTGGGCATCTTACTTGAAATTTTCTGTGCCTTGCTGTAACTGGATCCATATTTAAATGTTTGAAGTTTGATTGCAATTCTCATTTAGTCTGTACATGTAAAGGCTTTAAGAAATGTAGATCAAACCAGTTGCTTTAAGATAGGTTTGCTTCATTCTGTGATATCGAAAAGTGCGTAGTATAAGCAGTATGGTTCTATTTTGATTTGACTTCTACAGGTAACATTGTTTTTAGGCATATTTTACCAATTCAAATTGTCAGTGACTGAAATAGGGACAGTCTAGACAAATTTATCAACATTTATATACCATGAAGGGGTTTACAACCATTGACCCAAAATATAGCAACAATAATCAATAATAAAAATCATAATATCTGTCATACATCATCAGAGCCCTTGACCTAAATGTTTTGTGGCAAAATGTATCAATGTTAGGTGATGGCCACTGTTTTCTTGCACTGTGTCAGTGCACATCTTGTTTGTGTTTGGGGAGTGCGGTAAGCAGCACTGGGTATTGTTCTCTGGCCATTAACAGGTTTTGCTGGCCACTTTGCAGTGGACAACTGCCAGTGCAGGTGATTTACAACATACATTATTTGAGAGTGACACGAAGTCTTGCTGAAGAACATTTGGTGTGGCTTCACTTGCCACTGTCAGTGATTGTGGAGCAGGCAGTGTGTTTACTGAGGCTCAGCTCTAAGTACAGAAGCCATTGCTGCATGGTAGCCTGATATTTCAGGCACCAACTTGGCTGACTGCTGATTTGTCAGATGGTCTATTTGCTCTATATCTCCAGCTTCACTAAATGAAAGATGTGCACACTGCCTATGTGGAATAAATTTGATTTTTAAGACTTGGAATAGTATGACCTCAGTGATTGAAATTATGTTTGCAAAATTAAAAGAAAAAACCCCCAGCAGGCCTAACTAAATAGTGTGTGTTGTTCTTACACTCTTGGTCCATCGTTGTATAACCACTAATTAAACAAGACGTAAATAACAAAAAAAACTTGTTAGGACCAACTGTAACAAACATTAAAAATAGGAAATCACTTCTTTAAACACAATGTAAAATTGTGTTTTTGGGATGTTGCAGAATAGACTTGAAGAATTGGCATTTAATAGGTCTTTTGCTTATTCTTTGATTTCTTTAAGCCCCAAAGTATAAACATCCATAGAAGATAGAATTGGAATTGGTTTCTTATCGTCATATGCACCAAAATACACATGAAAAGCTTGTCTTGCATACTGATCACATGGATCACATCATTATAAGTACATGGGTATTACAAGGTAAAAGACCAACAGAATGCCAAATAAAGTGCTTTGAAGGTGGAAGACAAGATGTAAGACCATAACAAAGTAGATTGTGAGGTTACGAGTCCACTTACCAATTCATCATTTTACTGTCTGAGCATGGGTCAAGGATGTTGAGCCAGCAGGATGAAAATATGACTAAAACAACAAGCTCAGAAGATTGTCTTCTATTCAGATAGAAAAGCATGAGATTTGATTTGGACTCGTAATGAACTGATAGGAGAAGAGTAATGTTTGCCAAAGGAAGTGGGGATAACTTGCTGTTCTTCAAAATAGTGCCACAGGACATTTTACATCCGCTTTGGAAACAGATGTGACTTATGGGATTCCTTTTCCTGTTTGGATCACTTGTTTCCTTTGCTGTATCAGGTTAATCTTGGGTGATCTCTCATACACTTGGATGTCTGTGCCAAAGTCTCAAGTGGAACTGGCACCATGCTTTGTTTCAATGGAGTGTACAACAGTCTGTGGCTGTACTTGGCCATGTGTGAGATCAGTAGATTGAACACAATACAACAATTATTGTTGCCATAATTTACAGATAGAGTTGGCTGTTAAAAAATTGAGTTCGCAGTTTGGTTTGTAATGTATTTGGCCAGTGTTTGTGATTCACTGCATAACTTTGTGTAACAATCTCTTGGACTGCATATCCCAGAGATATGCTAAGGTATTCAATGGAGAAAATGTGTTTCAAATTCTCTGTATAGAAGGAACTGGAGTGCAATGCTAATGGGTTGAGACTAATAGAGATGTAACCAAACAAAAATAGGAGATGTAAAGTATCTTGAATACCTTTAAGTAGAAAGTTCACAGAGAGTAATATTGTGAAGGCCATGCAGTAGAAACTACTTTAGATATTTATAGGAGAGAGTCAAAATTACTTCAGTAATGAATGATTACCGTAGATTCCGGATTTTAAGCCGCTACTTTTTTCCCACATTTTGAACAGCTTTGAACTTTGCGGCCAATAATCCGAAGCGGCTAATGCATGATTTTTTTCATGCCGCCTCGTAAACATTTTGCCTCGTAACAGTAGACCAATAAAATTGATGAGTAGTTCACAGAGGTCCAATGAAATTGTACGATAAATCAAGCGCACTTTCACAATTAAATTATTGTAAATCAGTCATTTGTACTCACCCTCATCAACATGGAAAACACTCGAAGCATTGTGCTACCTACCCTACTTAGTTTAAACTATATTTGTTTTCTGTACTACATCGCGGGATGCTATGACGTCACACCCGGTTTCGCGGTGTCTTGTGGGAAAATGCCGTTTGCGATGAAACGGGACGGAGGGAGGGAGCGCATTACGCGAGCGGCTTTGGATCTGAGCGAACTCTGCTTTTAAGTTAAAGGTATCAATAACTTTTCCTGGTAGGCTGCAGTATATATATTTTTTACCAGTCGTTAGGAGATATTGGAATGTTGTTCAGTAAAGAAGTATACGCAACGTATATTTAAAAGTAGCCGCGTACGGGCACGGTTCGAAAAAAAGCATTTGCAATATGTATTTGTTTTTGTTACCATATGGATTTAATTAAAAGTTAAAAAATCCTCACGTGTAATATCTTTCTGTGTAAATATCTCATATTACAACGTGGGACACCTGTGGCCGAAAATCCGGTGCGGCCTAAAATCCGATGCGGCCTGTACAATTAAAAAAATGATTTTATTTCTAAAATTAGAGCCAGCGGCTTAAAATCAGGTGCGCTCTGTAGTCCGGAATCTACGGTAAGTTCAAACGATTAAACTGATTTTTAGACTGCATTTGGTATTTTGGTGTATTTCTGACTGAAACTGTAGCTTTTTTAAGATGGTTGTGAATAAGTTTTCTAATCATTTCAAGATTCAAGTTTATTTATTGCGGGTACAATAAAAACATGCAGGTAAATACATGATTTGCATTAACAGCAAACAGCTGAGGATGTATTGGGGGCAGCCTACAAGTGTTGCCACACGTTTCTGCACCAACATGGCACGTCCGCAATGCACAGCAGACCAACACAGAACACAACAAAATCACATCAGCAAAACAATCTCCATTCCTCTCTTCCATCCATACAGGTCTCCGGAGGACTTGGGCCTGCAGACATTTTACTCTGAAGATAAAGTAATTTTCTTTGGTTATATAACTACAGGTAAAGCCAGAGTAAAAATATCATCTGCTCAATGCTGTTTGTAGTTAAATCTGAATGCAGTAAAGTCTTAGATTCTTTTTGGAGTCCTACTATAAATGTTTACTCCCAAGTATTCTTGGTTCCATTGTAATCCTAAATTAATATTAAAAATAGGATGTGTTCTGAAGGAATACTTAAAGCCCTTTCCTGTTCTTCAGTACAGCTGAGAATCCACGTAAATTGGATCACTTTCGTGGCAGTTATTTCTCACCTTTCTTTCATTAAGATGCCAAAGTCTTAACATGTATTCCAAAAGAACAACATCCTCAGTGTGTTCTAGTTTCTAATTGCCTCTGGATTTTAAAAAATTATCATTAGATCCCCTCTAAATCTATGGTTTATACACTCTGTTATGGGCAAACATTTCCCTTACTCCTGTTATGCCAGTGAAATTTAGGGGAGCAACGAATGTCCTCCATCTGTCTTTTCTTGGCCAACTTCTCTATTGTGTGCCAGGTGGCATTCATGGTCCTCATTTCTGTCTTCATGGTATGGTGCTAAGTTGTCTTAGGACATCCACATTTCCTGTGCTGTTCAGGGATCCAATGAATTACTGTCTTGTTGATGGAGTTGGCCTCTCTTTCTCATCACGTGCCCAATCTATCTCCAGTGTTTTCTCATTATTGTGGCCATGTTCGATTGATGACACTGAAGGAGTATAGGGCATGGTTGGAGATCTTTGGCCAGAAAATATGGAGAATTTTCCAGAGGTTCATGGTGTGGAATGACAGGTTAGCAAGGTTGCTCTCTGTCATGCGAGAGCATTTCGTCCTGTACAAGAGTGTGGACAAAACACACCTCTGGTACAGCTTCACCTTGGTGTGGACACTGTCTACACCATAATGCTGACCATCTTCCCTTTCTGAGTATAGAACTATTTCACCAGTTGCTGCCTTGAGTGTGCCAGACCCTGTCCATCTGCTTTCACTGATACTCAGTATATGTGGGTTGTCATGACACATTTCTGCAGTTATTTGTGCTAGCTTGCCAGTGTTGTGCATGATTTGTACATTTCAAAAGCCAAGTTTGGTTTTGATCTTGGCGGTGTTCAAAGCTTCCTTCACCGTGCCAGTAGCTTCCTCTCGGTTTTCACTACTGTCAGCAATGCTAGTCCCGGGTGGAGACTTAAGAATATCATTGCACACAATTATAGAAGGATTCTTCATTGCTGTTTCTGTAACTCTTTTTTTTTGACCAGTCAGGGATGTTAGCCCTGAACTGAATTCCCAAATTGGAAGATTGGTGGACCACTCTTAGTCTGGCCTCTCGCCTTTGACCTGTTTGGCATGGGTGACCCTAACAAGAGCCAAAGCACAAGGGCCTGACTCCAGCCAGCATAGCTCTCTGGGTCATTGAGGCATGCAAGCCTCCAAACCCTATGACAAGGTTGTGATCCTCTTGGAAGAAACATTTCCCACTACTGATCTTATCTGTGCTTCCTCTGTTGTAAGTTAAATAGACCTAGCCTGACGAAGTGAGTCCTGATGAAGGGTTTCGGCCCAAAATGTCGACAGCACTTCTCCCTATAGATGCTGCCTGACCTGTGTTCCACCGGCATTTTGTGTGTGTTGCTTGAATTTCCAGCATCTGCAGATTTCCTCGTGCTAGCCTATTCAGTCTTTGCTCATTATCAAAATGCTCTGTCCCAGAATCGTTCTTGCTCATTTTCCTAGTGTTGGAAGACCAGAAATGAATGTAGTATTCTAACTGTAGCCTGGTCATTGGAGTTGTAATTGTTAGTAAAGAGTTTACCTTGTGCACCAGATCAAGTAGTGGTTGGATATTTTTCAATTTATATGTACAGTGGATTCTGGTTAATTGCACCATTGGTTAATCAGGGCAGCTGCTTATTTGGGACAACTCTTTATTTAAAAAAAACACTAATTGAGAAAATTGTTGGGATTTCCTATGTTTATTTAGGACATGCTGCTTAATTGGAGCAGTAGACTTGCTGAACAGGTTCTAACTAGCATCGGTCGTGTGCACATGTGTGTTCATTAGATGCTACAGCATGTTTACAGTGAGCAGATTTTAAATAGCATCAGTTGCGTATTGTTTCTGTTCAAAAAGTAATGATTTTTGTCTGATTAGTTGGTGAGAAATAAGCAGTAAGAAAATTCAGAACTGTTTTGCTCACTGTGGTTTCAAGCATTCTGGCTTGGAGATGCCAGAAACAGCCGGGAGTGAAAATGGAACAATTTGAGGACTTCAAGTTGGGAACTAGAAAGAATTTGAAGGTATTAACAATCGTATTGAATGTTAAAATGAAAATGAAGATTTGGAGGATGCAGTTGTTGATAGCATTGTATGAAGACAGCCCATTATCTGCATTAGGTGTCTGCGCTGATGTTGTCTACTGGATGAATTCCTCTGTCGATGCGTAGTTTTATGGTACCATAGTGCTATTGGTAGTATTATAATTTTGCTCTTTTCAATACATATAATTTGTTACTCAGTTTATCTTTTTTATATACCTTAATTATTTTCATATAATTTTGACTAATTGGGGGCAGCTTCTTAATTGGGCCAAAATATGGTAGTCTCTTTGTTCCAAATAACCAGAATCCATATTTGTCCATATTACATAGATCAATTTCTCAATTTTTCTGTTCCTTTTTATAAGATCTTGTTAATCAAATGATTCATGTTGTACAGAAAGAAAATTGGGCCAACAGGTCCTTGGAGTGGTTGATATAAGACTTTCCTGCACCTTGGTTGTGCAATTCAGTTTTGTGAAATTTATTGAAGAGATATTAAAATGATAGTATGGCTCAATTTAATTTAAAAGTTATTTTACAGCTGTCAGAAATTTTTTTGTAGTCTGTTTTAATTGTGTAACTCTTCATCAGAAAGCCAGAATTGATAAATTGACCATGCCTGAATAGGGAATGTAATAGCATGGGTATTTTATTAGCATGACCGCTAATCTAGACATCTAGATTTATAAGTTTGATTTTAGTGGCAGCATGATGGTGGGAGATTGAGAATGTCACATTCTCCATAATGACTTTTAAAATTTGAAATAGAAAATTAGTACAAATAAGCATTGACTTTCATCCTGCCAGATTACATTTTGTTTTTAATAAAGTAGTCTGAAATAAATCCATGGTTTGGGGTGGTGTTAGTAGCCTGTAGGGTTCCTCAAGGTAGAAGGCTCAGCCTGCCCCAAGGAACAGCTGAGTATGCCCAGTAACCATAGGATGAATATTTCATTCAGCCTTCTGAAAAATTAATCATTGCTGGTCCAAGTGCCCATAAATGTGTGGGGACTCATGAACCAATTTTTAACTCTGGTTGTTAAGCGAAGTGGAAACCTTTGCTGAGATCACCAGAGGTGGCATGCATATACAGGAGAATGACAATCCCTCTGAACTCTCTGGCCTCTGATAACCATCCATGGCTGTGTGTTTCTGTCTGTGATTGTGTGGGTTTCCTCCAGGTGCTCCAGTTTCTTCCTGCATTTCAGAGATGTGCTGGTTGGCAGATTAATTGGTCACTGTAAATTGTCTCTGGTGTGTAGGTGAATGGTAGAATCTGTGATGTTGTGGGAGGGGGTTGGTTGATGATAACCTGGGAGTGTAAGAAAAAATATGATTAACATGGGATTAGTAATGGTTCCTTGATGGTTTATGTGGACCATCGAGGACCTATTTCCATTCTGCATCTCTATGACTTGAATGAAAGATTACAAGGTATCCCACTTAATATGAAGCTTATGGAGAAACATTTCTCTGGAGATGAAAAAAGGATGTCTTGATCTAGGTTGTTTAGGAATGTGGGGGGGGGGGAGGAGTGGAAAAACTAGCATTGAGCGATGTTTAACAGTGGTGGTTAAGTAGAGTTTGGATGCTGTTCATCCGTAATCTCCTTAAATGGCGTAGTTGACTCAGTTGATTGGCATTATACACTGACAGAACAGACAATGTTTCACTGTTGTCACTCTTTATAAATGAAAAGGTTGTAGCTAGACAGACTGTGGTAGGTGAAAGAATAAAATGGACCAGGCTTTGATAAAGATTTAGAAACAGGGTGATGTAGCTGGGGGTAGGGGTGGGGGAGAATTGAAGAAGGGGAGATGGAAGATAGAATCGGTAAGAGATGTTAATAGATTTGGAGGAATGACGTAAGTCTGGAAAATAGAAAATACGCCTGCACTGCAGTAATGGGAGGTTCATGCTGGGACAGTGAGCAAGCAAACGGTCTGTTTATGTAGCTTTGTGTACTACAGATACATCTCTTTGCATCCATTTTTAAAAGGTTATGCAGCCTCACGAGGTAAGGTGAGAGAATGCACAACCATAGACCTTTGATATAGGCTTCACGCAGAGCATGTCCAACATATTTGTGCTTATAACGATGACATTTGAGTACTAATACATAATTCATAATTTTTCCTTGTAGTATTTACCAAGAAGAACGAATGTTGAAAAAAATAGATCTTTCATGCATCAAAGTTGTGGGAATGCTGTTCAAAAAGCTGCAATTAACTCAAGTAATTGGTACTATTTTATTGTTATTTATTTAATGTGGGCTTTGTAAGTAGAGGAGTTCCAGCTGATGAAGGAACCACAATATATTTCCAAGGCAGAATACTTGTCGGTTGGGGATCCCTGTATATTCCTTGCCCATGGTGGTAGAGGTTGCATGTTTGTGCAGTGGAAATAACTTCAATGCATTTTTGTTACTGGTGGATTCTGCTGCTGTAAATCAGAACTATAGAACATTTGGCCTAACATCTGTAATGGGGAAGCTGAAAGGGACGATGTCTGATTCGGGGGAGTGAGCATGGGTTTGAGCTTAGAAAGTCATACTTGGCAAAACTTTCAGTTTTTGAATAAGTAATTAAAAAAGGGTAGTGCTGTGGGTGTTTATTTGGACCATTGGGACCTTTGATAAGGTAGACTGGTCTGGAACTTTAGATTCCATGGAATCCAGGCAGAGGTGGTTAGGTAGATTCAATATTGGCCCTGAGATGGGAAGCAGTGGGTGATGGTAGAAGGTTGGTCCTCTAAGAGGAGACCGATGACTATTGTTGTGCTGCGGGTGCCAGTGGCATTTGTTGTGTTACCCTTGTTATTCATTATTTAAATGCTTTGAATGCAGATGTTGAATGCTTGGGCAGCAAGTTTGTGGATGACTTGAAATAAGGTTTTTGTTAATGAAGGAGGTTATCTTGATCAATTAGGAAGTGGGAGGAGGAGTGGCAAATGGAGTTCAAGATACCGCGTTTTGGAAAGTCAAACCAGAGCAGAACTTGTACTATGATTGGTAAGGCACTAGGGAGTGTAGAACAATGAGTTAGGCCTACAAGTGCAAAGTTTGTTGACCGGTGACACAGTAGTGAAAAAGTTGTTTAGTGTGCTGGCCTTCATCAGTCAGGGCATTGTGAATATAGGAATTGGGACTTTACACTCGGTGGACACTTTGTTAGGTACACATGTACATCTTATTAATGCAAATATCTAATCAACCAATTATGTATCAGCAACTCTGCATCAAAGTATGCAGACATGGTAAAAGGTTTCAGTTGTTCAGACCAAACATCAGAATGGGGAAGAAATGTGACCAAAGTGACTTTGGCAGTGGAATTGTTGTTGGTGCCAAAAGGGGTGGTTTGAATATTGAGAAACTACTGATTTTCTGGGATTTTCACACATTTTGGGATATATATATATATCCATATCCCCCTGCATCTCACTGCATCGGGTGGCAACCTTCCATTTTCTTTAGTATTTGTCTGTTTTATGAGGTATAGTTGCTAGCTCGGCACTCAACTCAGCATGGATGAAAAGTGTGCAAGGAGCTGGCCGGATTCAAACCTGGGACCACTCGCCCCGAAGTCTAGTGCAGATGCCACTACACCACCAGCTGGCCAGAGGAAGTGATTGAGCAGGTACAATTGTATCATTTAAGAAAGACTTGCAATTGGATAGGTGCATGGAGGTATTTGACTTGGAAAGGTATGGATTGAATACAGGAACTGGGGTTTAACTGGGTGGGCAGTGTATTCAGAATGGACTTGTTGAGCCTAAGGAACTGTATCTGTGAAAAATTAAGTTTGTTTTAAATGTTTGTTGAAAAGCAAATGGTTAAGCACCAGAAGAATTCCTACAATCTAGTGATGTCTTTTGTCTTGGTTTAATGGAACAGGTTATGCTGATGGTCAGTGATGCTGAGCTCCTTGCACCTTGGTACAGTGTCCACTTTGTGCATGGTCAAATATGTAAGTTTGAGACACCCTGAAGGTTACACACTAATACATCCGGCTGTTTCACTGCTACATTTGTCATTGAACCTACTGTTTCAGCTGTGATTCACTAAGCAAATTGTGCACTGCATCTGGCAGCTTTATCCCAAGGTGAATTGGTGTGTAAATTGATGCCCTGTTAATTTTTGTTGGATTGTTAATTCTGCAGAATGGGGGAAAGAAATGTTTTGTGTATTTTGTTTCAAAATGACCAAAACTAAAATTTCATATAATATTTTAATTTAAAGTATAAAATATATTGGAATAGTTTATAAACTTGTCACAGCTCCTTCGTATCATATAGTTGTAAAGTGCAGAGAGCCCTTTGGCCATGCTGACTTAAATGAACATTCAAACTAATGCCCTTTCTCATCACTTTGTCCATTCCTTTGTCCTCAACCTGTCCATATATTAAAATGTACCTAATGTACTTGCCTCAGACACTTCCTTTGGCAGCTGGCAGTATTAGCTACCTTTGGTGTAAAGCAAATGCTGCCCGGGTATCTCTGAGCAGGCCTCGAGCTGCTTGCCTTCTGACTTGACAGCATTGGCACTTGGCTGACTGAATATCAAAGACCTACTAGGCTCCAACAAGCAGTCTGCTGCTGGAGGAACTCATTAGGTCAAGCAGCACCTATTTGGTGGGGGTTTGAGGGGGGAATTGATCTTGTGCAGTGTTTCAACATCGATAATTCCTTTCTTCTTATAGGTGTTGTTTGATTTGCTAAGTTCCTTCAGTAGATTTTGTTGCTCTAGTTTTAAGCATCTGTAGTATTTTGTGTATCCATTTGGGATTTCTCCTTTTAACTCTAGTTGGTTTGAGTTCAAAGCAGGGCTGAGGAGTTTGAGATATTTAGTATAAGAGCTAAAAGAAACATTGTAGTCTGCCTCTAAAATGAGGAATGAGTTGAGTGGAATGGAAATCCAGAGCACTTAAACTACAATTATTAGGTAAATAAATTGTATGAAAAGCAAAACCTGTTGATGGCTGAAACTGCAATTTTTTTCTCTAACCTGTAATCTAATCTCTAGGATGATTATGCCCTCATTGTGCTTTGATTTATAATTTTTTTAAATGGCCAATTCAGAAATTAATTCACAAATTAGAAATAGCAAAAAGTAAGGAAGCAATATTAATTATAAGTTGCTGTCATAGCATGGTATTACTAGAATTTCATTGTTTTGGGTTAATTTTGTAAACGCGAGTGTTGCAGTTTCCTTTTAATTTTTTAGATTTGATTATTTGACATAAAACAGTACAGAATCAGACCCTTCAGCTCACAATGTTGTACCCAACTAAACAGTTGGGCATTTTATTACTAATTTTTAACTAATTCCTTTTATATAATGTGCATATCTTTAAAATTCATGCACATTCTTGTGCCTAAGTGCTATGAGTGCATTTTAGGCACACACCATTCAGCATGCGAGGGTGAAAGGGAATACCTTCTTCGTATCTACTTTGAACTTGCGCCTTCTCTAAGTAAGTTTTAAAATTTATGGTGAGTTAAAATATCCAGCATTTCCTTAATTGTGTAAATGAATTTTAAAAGTTTTTCCATGATTGGTAACTGAATGATGTATGTGATGCCTATTTTGTGCAGAAACTATCAGATGGAGTAGCAAGGATAAAAACAATGCGCATGTTTGTAGTTATGCTGTAAGTGCTATGGAGAAAGCTTGGCCATTGAATAAATGGTCTTTATTCATCAAACATTTGAATTGTTATAAATCTTAGTACTGCATAATTTACTAATATACTGTAACTTTTTAACTGTGCCATTTACATTTAATTTGGGAAAATACATATACTGTACTCAGGAAAAATATCCTGAGAAATACTGAAATTTGTAGGAAACAGCTTTTCTAAAATCTGAGTTGTACAAGTGACTTTAATCTAAAATTTGCTCTCCAGGTATCTTTACATGCTGTTAAATTACAGTCTGAAGTCTAACATTAGAGCAAAGCAAGGGGGTTTGGGGGGGGTGGGGGAGGGGAGTTGAAGTTCCAGAATTACATAGGGTCTAGATCTGTGAGTTTAAACCTTTCTGCATCTATTATGCAGAAATAATATCTCGTGATTTCAGAATTGGAATATAGAACAGGCCCTTCAGACCACATTTTTTTCTGAGCTAATTAAATTAGTAATCCAATGGGCTAATCCCTTTGCCTACACAATGTCCATAAACTTCCATTTCCTGCATATTCATGTGCTAATATAACAGCCTCTTTGAATACCTTGTACTTACCTCCCATCACCAAGCCGGAAGCACATTACAGGCACTCACCACAGTAAAACCAAAACTTGCCAAGTGCAGCTGTAAACTTGCTCCCTCTCAACTTGAATTCTTGCCTCTGGTATTTGACATTTCAAGTTGGAGAAAGATGCTGGCAGCATACTAATTATAATCTCTCAATCTTGTAAACCTGTATCAGATCTTCCCTTAGCCTCTGCCACTCCAGAGAGAACAGCCAACTTTGTCCACCCTCTTGCCCATGCCTTCTAATCCAGGCAGTATCTTGGTAAACATCTTCAGTGCGCTCTAATGTCTCTACCTCCTTCCTGTAATGGAGTGAGCAAACGGAATGTAATATTTCTAGATGTGGCCTAACTAGAGTTGTATAAAACTGTGACATAACTTGTTTTTAAAGTCAATTCCTCAACTAATAATTGCAAGAATGCCATATGCCCCTTTTATCATTATATCAACCTGTGAAGCCACTTTCAGAGAGAGATGGATTTCGACCCCAGGATCCTCTGCACATCATCATTAAGGGTCTTGCCCTGTACATCATCTTTGAATTTGACTCCTTTCACTTTAAATGCTTGCTGTCTGGTGTGAGATACTTCAAGTTGGGGAAGGCTTCTGGCTCTGTACTGTAACTATGCCTCTCAATCTTAAGCCTCTATTAGGTCTCCCTTCACCACCTCTGCCAGACAGTAAACATCTTCAGCATCCTCTCCAAACTGTATAGTGTCTCTTTACATTTGATGTCCCAGATTACATCATTTCAATCTTGGCTAGGTTAAACCTCATCTGCCATATGATCTGTATCCTGCTGTATCCTTTGCCAGTCTTCTATGTTATGCACAACACCACCAAATTTAATACCTTCTGCAAATTTACTAACCCAGCTTAATCTATAAGCTCCCAATTCTGATCCCTATGGAACACTGCTAGTCACAGACCTTCAGCCAGAATGAGTCCCATCAACAACTGCTGTCTTCTATGGGCTAGCCAGTTTTCAATCCAAACTGCCAATTCACTCTGGATCCTATGCATCTTGATCTTCTAGATGAGCCTCCCATGACGAACCATGTGAAATGCTTTAAATCCATAAAAACAATATCGATAGTACTACTTTCAATCACCTTTGTCATCCTATGAATATGATAGTTTTTGAGGCACAACTTACTTTGCTTAAAGCCGCACTTATTGGCCCTAATTAGAGCCATGGTTTTCCAAATGCTTATAAACCCTATCCTGAAGTATTCTCTCCAGTAACTTTCCTACCAATGATGTGATACTCGTTGGTATATAGTTTTCAGGAATATTTCTATTTCCCTTCTTGAATAATGAAATAATTGCTAATTGTCAGTTCTCTGGGACCTTGCCCATGGCTAGAGAGGACATAAGGACCCAGCAATCTCTACTCTTGCATTTCTCAGTAACTTCGGGCCCATCAGACCCAGGGGACGTCCCCTTAATGTTCTTTGAGACCTAACACTACCTCCTTCATTTTGAAATGCCCTGGCATATTAGCATGCTCCATACTGATCTCCCTAGCCTGCATCTTTCTTGGTAAATACTGAAGCTCATTTAGGACCTTATCCACATCCTCCACTTCCAAGTGCATGTTCCCTCCTTTATCCTTGAGTGGTTGTACCTGCTCCCTAGTTAGCCTTTTGCTTTTGATGTATGTATCTATGGGATTTTCTTTAATTATACTTGTCAAACAAATTCTCAGACACTGCTATGCCCTTTGGCCTGACTATCAGCCTGAACAAGACAGAAGTCCTTCACCAGCTCGTGCCAAACACCAACCCATAGAATCAAAAATCACTGTTGACGACACCCAGCTGACAAATGTAAACAGCTTCAAATACTTGGGAAGTATCATTTCGAGTGATGGGTCTTTGGACAAAGAAATTGACTCCAGGATCAGCAAAGCCAGCCAGGCTCTGGGGAGGCTGCGTACCAGAGCGCTCAATCAACACAACATCTGCATCTCCACAAAGCTGTTAGTCTACAGAGCTGTGGTCATCCTGTCTCTTCTATATGGATGTGAGAGCTGGACTCTGTACCGACGACACATCAAACAACTGGAGAAGTTTCACATGTGTGTCCTCCGCTCCATCCTTGGCATTCATTGGCAAGACTGCGTCTCCAACTTGGAGGTCTTGGATCGCGCGGCGTCCACCAGCATTGAGTCCCTGTTCATCAGAGCCCAGATGCGGTGGGTGGGACACGTTATCAGAATGGACAACCACCGTATGCCTTGCCAGCTGCTCTATGGTGAACTGGAGACCAGAAAGAGACCTCAAGGTTGTCCACGCAAGCCTACGATGACATCCAGCCAAGGGAACTAGAAGCTGTGGCTGCTGACAGAACCCACTGGCGAGCCCTGTGCTATGAAGCCTACACCAGTTTTGAAGACAGGCAGTGCCAAAAACTGATGGAAAACTGTGAGCGGCATCACAGAACAGCAGCCACAATTATTACAACAATGGACTTCCAGTGCCCCCATTGTGCTAGACTTTGCGCTTCCAGACTGGGACTGCAGAGCCACCTCCGTGTCCACAGATGAACTGCACAATACTGTGTTGTCTTTGAATCCGAAGAACTACCACAACTTGTCAAAGATGTTTTCTTGGGGGGGGGGGGGGGAGGAATGGCGATGAGGGTTGGGAGGTGGTTGGGTTGAACAGTCAAAATGTAATTGGCAACTGGTTGTATTGAATGTAATTTGTTGGTGTTGCAATAAAAAAAAATTAGTGATTTTTTAAAAAAAAGATGTTTTCTGCCTTGTAGCTTTCCAAGTTCCGTCCTGGCTTCTCTCCAAGTTCTTTTCAGGCTTCTTTATAATCTTCAATAGCTCTGTTTGATTCCAGCTTCTTAAATCTTGGGTATGCTTTCTTTTTCTTGACTAAATTCACTTCTCTTGCCATCTAGAGTTCCTGTACCTTGCCGTCCTTGTCTGCCCTTCCTGCTGGATCACATCTGTCCTGTACCCTGTGCAGTTGGTCTTTAAACACTCTCCACATGTCAGGTGTGGGTACTTTACAAACACAGCTGTTCCCAATTAATTCTACCTATTTCCTGGCTAGTATTCTCACTATTTGCTCTGCTTCGATTTAATACTTTCCCTCAAAGTCTGTACTTAATATAGCTACCTAAAAACTTTAGGTGTTCTTATCACAGTTTCCTAACTTTTCTCCCACTGAAAGGCTGGTCACCTGGCCAGGCTCATTGTCCAACAGTTGGTCCAGTATGCCCCTCTTCTTGGACAAGAGGTCTGTAGACTTGGCCAGACCCATTGTGGGCTCTAGTCTCCCCATCATTGAGGACATTTTTGAAGGGTGATGCCTCAAGAAGGCAGCATCCATGATTAAGGGCCACCACTATCAAGGACATGCCCTTATTACTGCTATCAGAGAAGAAATACAGGAGACTGAAGACACTCTTAATGTTTTAGGAACATTGCCATTCCCTCTGCCATTGGATTTCTAAATGGTTCTTGAACCTACCTATTTTTGCTCTTTTTGCATTAATATTTCTTGTATCTTGTAACTTTTAATGTAGTACACTGTGCTACTAACACAAAGCAACAAATTTCACAACATAGGGTGCCAGGCAGGAGAATGAGTTGACAGGAGAAATAAATTAACCATGATAAAAGGTGGAGCAGACTTGGTGGGATAATTGGCTTAAGTCTGCTCCTATGTCTTGTATTGATTTAACAAACCTTCCTGGATGTATTTAACAATTTCTGCCCCTCCTAAATCTCTTGCACTAAGGAAATCCAGTATTAAGGAAGTTGAAGTTACCCCTGTTGTTTTTCCTTTCCCTAATTTACCTGCACACTTTCATCAATGTCCCATTGTCTATTGGCAAGGCTCTGTACTATAATCCCATCAGTGATAACTCCTTTTGAGTTCCACCGATATACTCAGTGGCTAAACCGTCCAGTATGTTCCTTAGTGCTGCTCTCATATTGTCCCTAATTAATAACACTACTCCACCTTCTTGCTCCCTTTTCTATCTTTTCTAAAACATTGACCATAGAGCATTCTTGGTTCCCTCTCAAACAAGTCTATAGGCATGTCATAGTTCTATGTACTGATCCAGGTTCTAAGTTCATCACCCTTACCCACAACACTTCTAGCGTTAAAATGCACACTCTTCAATCTGTCCATCCCATTGTGGATAACGGTAGTATTCTGAAATTTGAAAGCTGAGGTTTATTATCCTGACATGCTTCACATCTCTGGCTCATACTTTTTCTTTTGTTGACCAAAATATGGAAGTTATGACATTAAGCACGAATTTTTAACACCACCACCATTTTTAATAATCCATTCCATGCTCTTCAATAGGGAGAAGTGATAAAGTGATTAATGGTAAGAATGGGAGTATCTTAAGATTTTCAGAAGCCCCTCATTAAAGTACTCCGCAGTGGTCATGGGCTAGGGAATGTGGAATCAGAGGTCAAGGAGCAGCATGTCAAGCAGGTTTGTTTCAAGACAAAACAAAATTAAGTTAAAGGGTTGTTATTCACAGGAATGAGGGGGGTAATGATTTAGACTTTGAAATAAGATTTATTCTATATTCCCTTGCCTTGTATCAGCCCAAATGCATTTATCACACTTTCCCTCAATTAAATTTATATTTTCCAACTGGATGGGATTGGAGCAAGAGGCAAATTGCATTTTAATTTTAAGATTAGACTTGCTTTAATTGATTTATTCCAAATCAGAATCAGGATTATTATCACTAACATACAGTATGTTGTGAAATTGTTTTATAGCTGTAGTACAGCACAATACATAAATTACTTGGATGTTCAAAGTAAATGTACTTTGAGAATTAAATTTATGTGACCATATACAATGCTAACATACTCAGTAAGTAACCAAAATAGAATCAATTAATAACAGCACCCAATAGGGTGTACAACCAGCCGATGTGCAAAAGACAAACAGCAAATACAGAAGAAAAAAGAAAATAATAAATATTGAGAACGAGATGAAAAGTCCTTGAAAGTGAATCCATACATTGTAGTAATAACTTCACTTGCCCCATTACTGAATTATCCTCATTGGTTCAGGAGGCTGATGGTTGAGTAATTGTTCCTAAATCTGGTGGTGAGATTACTGAGGCTGTTGTACCACTTTCCAGATGGCAGCAGTGAAAGAGCATGACCTGGTAGGTGGGGATCCCTGATTTTGATGCTTTTCTGTGACAGCTATCCATGTAGATGTGCTCAGTGGTAGGGATGGCTTTACCCGTATCCACTTTTTTTTTGTAGGATTTTCCATTCAGGTTATTGGTGATATCTATAATGCTGGATATCTGTTCTGTTAAATCTAACACAGGCTCTTTTAATGAAAATAAAAGTAGGATTATATAAAGCAGGTTTCTTTAACATTGTTTCTTCTGAGTTTAGGAAGCCCCAGGAGTGAACTAATTATGTTGGTTTGATAAGTTCGATGTACTTTTCCTGGAATAGTGAACTAATTTGAAAGCTTGTTCATTCCTTTGGATATGCCGAATAAAAATTGACAAAGGTGGTTGGAGCGAGGTATCCTTGAGACTGAGAGTTGGAAAGTAAGGGCAACGTGATTAAGAGTTTGGTTGGGTGGGAGACGAGTGAGCAGAATACATGAAAAGAGATGAACGATGACCTTGACTAGGACTGATAAATCTAATTTGTTTCTTATCCTAGTATCTTTTATCTTTGTCTTTCTGACAACCACAAAAATAAAATGTCCATCACTCAGATGTATATATGTGATCATTTTGGGTATAATTTAGTGAATCTTCAAGATTTTGTTTTATGGTTGTCACCATTTCCCATAATGAATCCCTAAGTTGTATTTAAAGATGTCTGTTTCTTTGTGCTGTAATTGCATTCTTTTACTCATGGTGATGCTGAAGTGAAAAAATTGAAATGCGCCTAGAATGTTTTCCAAATGTATGTTTCCTTATGTGATATAAGTTAAGAGCTTTGTGACATATATGCATTAAATATGTTCTGAAGTTTTAGTACCTTGTAAAAGTATTCAGCCCTCTACACTTTGTTCACATAAATGAGTATTACAACCAGGGATTTTGATCAATTTAACTGAAAATTTTTATTTGTGAATCATGCGCTCTTTTTATTTTACACACAGCAGAGCCCAAAACAAAAGGGGAAAATTGTAAATCAGGAAAGACTAAAAATTCAAAAACTGAACTGTCACAGTTCAAAAGAATTCATGTCCCCTTTACTCTGTATTCTGTTGAACCATCTCTCGCAGCTATTACAGCCAGTAGTCTTTTTGGATAAATCTCTTTTAGCTTTGCACAATGTAATGGAGCAAGATTTGTCTATTCATTCTTGTAAAATTGCTCACACTGTGCTGTTAGTTGGAGAGTGGCAGTGGACAGCAATTTTGAGGTCTTGCCAGAGATGTTTGATTGGGTTAAGGTCAACACTCTTGACTGGGCCATACAAGGGCATGAATTTTCTTCATCTGGCAGTGTGCTTTGGATTGTTGTCCTGCTGAAAAACTAGCTTCCTCCCCAGTTTCCTATCTTTCTCTGGCAGAGGCTAGCAGGTTTTTATCTAGGATCTCTCTGCACTTACCAGCATTCGTCTCATCAATGCTGATTAGATTTCCAGTTACTGCTACTGAAAAGCATCCCCATAGCATGATGCTGCCTCCAGCATACTTTACAGTAGGGATGGTGTTACCTGGCTGATGCACAGTATTAGGTTTACGTTACACATACCACTTAGTGTTGAGGCCAAAAAGTTCCAATTTAGTCTCACCCGGGCACAAGATTTTCTTCCACATCTGTTTAGTATCTTCTAAGTGACGCATTGTGAAGTCTTGACTGGCAAAGATGTGCTATTAGCCAGGGCCACTCTTGCATAAATACCTTGTGTAAATCCTTAGAGATTGTGCAGCAATGAACTTGCTCTGGTTGCACCCACTAACTTCTGCAGTTCACTCAGTGACTAGCATCTCTTATATTCTTCTCCGGTGACCAAGCTTAGAGGGGCGGCCTGACCTAGGCAGTGTGGTGTAGTTTCATATTTTCCCACTTTTTCATGGACTGCACTGAGCACCAAGGTATGTTCAGTGCCTTTGAGATGGTCTTGTACTATTCCCCAGATTTGTGCTTCTCTATCATTTACCTGACTTGTCTTCAATGCTCTTTTGTCTTCATTTTGGTTTGTTAAAAATCTACCATTACAGAGAGGGGGAGGTATTTTTTCTTATTCATTGAAAACAAGTGATCCTCCAAATTTCTACATTATCAAATTGGGTGAGTTGGTAAGATAATATATTATATTGAATATAGAAATTTACAGCACATTACAGGTCATTCAGCCCACAATGTTGGGCCAACCATGTAACCTACTCTAGGGACTGCCTAAAATTACACTTGAGGCAAGTTAGTGTAGTAATTATGGGATGAATATTTTTTCAACCTCAATTTTGGTATTTAATTTTCTGTAAATTGACTGGTTTTGAAATTTTTACTTTAATTTGACATGATGCTTGATTAGCTCAAAAAATCCTATATTTTAAATTTGGAAAATGAGACAGTAAAATATGAAATCTCAAGGTAAAAGAATATAAATGACTGAAAGCTTCAATTCGTGCTTTAATCAAGATTTAATTTGAGCTAGGTTCTAGATTTGGGAGATGTGTCAAGATCTTGTACCAGAATTTTAATTCATGTTACCTGTGGAATACATTTGTATATTGAGCTGCATTACAAAATACTGCATCAGATACATTATTTTGAAATGCACTGTTTATAGGATGAAAGCTGATCAGTAATTTTCAGAAGGGAATTGGATAAGTGTTTGAAAATATGTGATGCATCTGAGGAGGAATTTGGGAGCAGATGAAAGGCAGTTTAAAAGCCAGCATTAATCTGATAGACCCTTTCTTCATCCCCTCCAACTACATATTTTCATTATTTCTTGATGCTTTGAGCTACAGGGAAAACTGTAGGAATAACTCGGTGGATCAGTCAGCGACTGGAAGTAGAAAGTTGGTCGATGTTTTGAGTCAGACCCTACATCAGGACTGATCAGGATTCAAGACCTCAATCTGAAACACCAACTGTGCAATTGTCGTGGATTGAGGGGGGGGATGACAAATGGTCTTCAACTGCTGATTCTTATGTTACCCCCCTTTCATCTTTCCTCTGCTTAGTTTTCCCTGTTACTCATGACTACTGACATCCCTGTACTGAAACTAACCCTGATTAACTTTTCCTCCCACTGTACCTTTTCTTTGTTTAGTTTTCTCGCCTGTCATCTTCAGTCAATTTTGCTAGTCTCATTTTGCCTGATCTTATTTGACTATAATTATCCACTAACTTTTTAACCTGAGTATGGGTGATATTGGAAATTAAATGTGAAAGTATCTTCTGTACTGTTTTTCAAGCCATATTCCACAAAGAAGGTATTATCTGAAAGCAGTCTGGTTCAGGGTTGTGGCATCTGTTATAGCCGCCTCACAATTTCTAGCTATAACAATTGCACATTTAAGAGCTTTTTGATTTAACTAGAATGGGACCTGTACAGAAGGGACGGTTTGCACCTGGACTGGAAGGGGACTAATATCGTAGTGGGACGATTTGTTAATGTAGCACAGTGGGGATTAAACTAGAGTTGCGGGGGAATGGGAACCAGAGTGCCAGAACAGTTGATGGAGAGGTTGTGTAGGCAGATGTTGGTAAGACCTCAGACACAGTCAAGAATCAAAATGTTGAGCATGGTGCGACTAATGTCCTGAGCTGCATATATTTTATTGCAAGAAGTATCGTAGAAAAGGCGGGATGATCTCAGGGCATGGATAAACACCTGAAGTTATGACGTGGTAGCCAGTAGTGAGACTCGGTTGCAGGAGGAGCAGGACTGGCAACTCAATATTTTGTTACTGAGCAGGAGGGATTAAGGGAGGAGGGGTGTTGTTACTAGTCAAGGAAGATGTCACGGTAGTGCTCTATTAGGACAGACTGGCAAACTCAATTAGTGACACATTATGGGTGGAATTGAGAAATAAGAAAGGTATGACCATGTTAATGGGGCTATATTACAGACTACCCAACAGTGCTCAGGGTTTAGAGGAACACGTTTGTGGAGAGATTAGACTGTTGCAAGAAACAAGGTTGTTAGAGAGCATGTGATTTTTAACTTTCCACATATTGACTGGGAATGCCATACTGTAAAAGGACTAGATGAGATAGAGCTTGTCGAATGTGTTCAGGAAAGTTTCCTTCATCAGTACATAGAAGTCCCAATGAGAGAGTGTGCGATATTGGATGTACTATTAAGGAATAAGATGGCAGGTGACAGAACTTGGTAGAGAAACATTTTGCATCTAGTGACCACAATGCTGGAAGTTTCAAAATAATTATGCAAAAAGATGGATTTGGTCCATGGGTTGAGATTTTAAATTGGAGAAAGGCCAATTTTGATTGTATCAGAAATGGCAAGTGTGCATTGAGACGAGCTGTTTTCTGGCAAAGGTGTATTTGCTAAGTGGGAGACCTTCAAAAGTGTAATTTTGAAAATACGAACTTGTATGTGCTTATCAGAATAAATGGTAAAGATAACAAATGTTGGAAACCTCAGTTTTCAAGAAATATTGAGGCTCTGGTTAAGAAGAAAGGTACATAGCAGGTATAGGCAGGTAGGAACAAATGAGGTGCTTATGCAGTATGCGAAATGCAAGAGAGCGCTTAGGAAATCTGAAGGGCTAAAAGAAGACATGAAGTTGCTCTAGCAAACAACGTGAAGGCGAATCCTAAGTCCTGAGGTCCTGCTGTGTTTTTTTTTCCAAAATAAAAGCTTTAAACTATCGATGCAATGCTCCTCAGACAGGATGAAGAGGTCAATACTCCCCAATGCCATTAGGCTTTACAATTCTACTGCCAGGACTTAAGAACTTTTTAAAAGCTATTATTAATGCTTTTTGAGATAGTGATTTAGATGCATATCATATTTTTTACTGAGTTAAGTATTGTATGTAATTAGTTTTGCTACAACAAGTGTATGGGACATTGGAAAAAAAGTTGAATTTCCCCATGGGGATGAATAAAGTATCTATCTATCTATCTATCTAAACATTAACCAGGAAATTATAGGCTGGTGAACCTGACATCAGTTGTGGGAAAGTTATTGGAAAGTATTCTTAGGGACCAGATATATAAGTATTTGGATAGTTGTTGACTGATTAAGATGGTCAGCATGCCTTTGTGTGTGGTAGGTAATGTCTAACCAATCTTGAAGCTTTTTGAGGAAGTTAGCAGGAAAGTGGATGAAGACGAGGCAGTGGATGTTGCCTAAGTGGACTTCAGTAAGGCATTTGACAAGGTCCTGCATGTGAGGCTGATCAAGAAGGTTCAGTTGCTTGGCATCCAGGATGCGTAAGTAAATTGGATTAGACACTGGCTTTGTGGGAGAAGCCGAAGAAGGTTGCCTCTCTGCTGGGTCATTTTTTGTTTGTCATCTATGCCAGTCATCTGGATGGTAATGTGGTTAACTGGATCAGCAAGTTTGCAGATGACACCAAGATTGGTGGGGGAGGGGAGGTGTAGTGGACAGTGAGGAAGACCCATGGCCTGCGGAGGGATCTGCATCGGCTGAAAAATGGCCGATGGAAGTTAATGCAGACAAGTGTGAGGTTTTGCACTTTGGTAGCTACTATATGGTAGGCCTTGCACAGTGAACATAAGGGAGTGTGGTAGAACAAAGGGATCTGGGAATACAGGATCATAATTCATTGAAAGTGGTGCCACAGGAGGTAGATAGTCATAGAGAAAGCTTTCACTGGCCTTCATAAATCAATGTATTGAGTACAGGAGATCGGGACGTTGGTGAGGCCAAATTTGGAGTATTGTGTGCAGTTTTGGTTACCTACCTACAGGAAAGATGTAAACAAGGTTGAAAAGTGCAGAGAAAGTTTACAAGGATATTGCTGGGTCTGGAGGATCTGGGATATAAGGAAAGATTGAATAGGTTAGGATTGTATTCCTTAGAAAGTAGAAGACTGAGAGATTTGTTAGAGGTATACCAAATGATGAGGGGTATAAATAGGATAAATGCAAGCAGGCTTTTTCCATTGAGGTTGGGTGGGACTACAACCAGAGGTCATGGGTTAAGGGAGAAAGGGGAGCATGAAGGGAAACTTCACTCAGAAGGTCATGAGAGTTAGAATGAGTTGCTACGCATGCGAGCTTGATTTCAACGTTAGAGAGGTTTTGATAGATACATGGATAGCAAGGATATGGAGTGTAGTTTGATGGGAATAGGTAGTTTAAATGGTTTTGGCATGGAATAGATGGGCCAAATGGCCTGTTTCTGAGCTGCACTTCTCTGACTCTAATGCTACAATGTGTTGTCTACTGATGCCTTTTGTTATAGCAGACTTGTGAATAGTCCTCTTCCTCTCCTCTTCTCTCCCTCCCCTCCCCAAAGTAAGTATACAAATCACCTGAAGTTTCTTTTTCCTACTGGGAATTTGAGGTAGTATGCTTATCACTCAGTGATGTCAAATCTGACAGCATGACAGAACAAATGATCAAAATGCACAGTCTCTGTGGCCAAAGAAAATTGTGATTTGACTTTAAGAAATGTTTCCAGATATAGTGCAGAAAAGGTGATCTTTAGAAACTTGATTTGAAGAGAATACTTGCTGTAGAATTGTAAGTTTGAGCGCATCATTTTATTCTACAGAGAGGGTGTAGAACACTGGAGATTTTTAGTTGGTCTTAGTTTTACACTGTTGACTGTATGTTTGATCTCATGCACTCTACCATATCATCCTTTTATACTCGTTGCACATTGCTTAAAGCATTCTTCCTTCTCGGTGCATGAGAATTGTTGGCAAGGCTAGCATTTATTCTCCATCCTAAGCTGCATCAAAGGCAATGTTGAGCATTTGTCTTGAACCACTGCAGGGTGCCTTGTAATAGAATTCATCAATGTAAATTCCAGGATTTAGACCCATGAACAAAGAATCGGCACTTTATTTCCAAATCAGGATAAAGTTTGACATTGAATGGAACATGCAGATGGTATGCTTCTAGGTGTCCTTTGCTCTTGTTCTTTTAAAGATTACAGAACACCAGTGATTCACTGTAGCCCATTTTGTACATGGGAGATGCAATGTGCTGCTGATGAAGAGCATGAGTTTTTGATGCCAGTCAAGCAGAATGTTTTGTCTTTGTTGAATTGATCTGGTATTACTGAGTTGCATTCATCTAGGAAAGTGAGCGTCTCCTGATTACAAAACTTGAAAATTGGGAGGTCAACTTGTTGCCTTGGGAATCCTAGTAGTTAACCCAGGGGTTCCCAACCATTATTTTTAAAAATGCCATGGACCAATACCACGATGTGTTGTGGGAGTACATGGAAGATCGAAAGCAGTGAACTGGCTGTGTGCTCAGGGATGAGAGCTCGGAAAAAGCGACGCAACAGACTTTTAACACCATAAATCAGCGAGTTTGTTTGTGACACCTTGTTTTGTTATGTCTCCTCTCTCAGTGAAATGGGGACAACACTTTTTCCCTTTTTGGAGGGAGGGGGAGGGAGAGGGAGAGAGAGAGTCTGTGCTATGTCAAATGGTCACATGGTTTCCCTCCGAGAAAATCCTGCCTGATGAGCCTGTTGGAATTCTTTGAGGAGATTACAAGTAGGATAGATAAAGGGGATGCAGTGGATGTTGTATAATTGGACTTTCAGAAGGCCGTTGACAAGGTGCCATACGTGAGGCTGGCTTACCAAGTTTAGAGCAAGTTTTATAGGAAAGTTACTGACATGGTTAGAGCATTGGCTGATTGGAAGAAGGCAGTGTGTGGGAATAAAAGGATCCCTTTCTGGTTGGCTGCCAGTGACTCATGGTGTTCTGCAGGGGTTGGTGTTGGGACCACTTTTTATGTTGTATATAAATGATTCACATGATGGAATAGATGGCTTTGTTGCCAAGTTTGCAGATGATGCGAAGATTGGCGGGAGGGGGGCAGGTGGTGCTGAGGAAATGGGTAGGATACAGAAGGACTTAGGCAGATTAGGAGAATGGGCAAGAAAGTGTCAAATGAAATACAATGTTGGAAGATGCATGGTCATGCACTTTAGGAGTAGAAATAAATATGTAGACTATTTTCTAAACGTGGAGAAAATCTAAAAATCTGAGATGTGAAGGGACTTGGGAGTCCTTGTGCAGAATACCCTAAAGGTTAACTTGCAGGTTGAGTCCGTAGTGAGGAAGGCAAATGCCATGTTAGCATTTATTTCAAGAGGTCGAGAATACAAGAAGAAAGATGTGATGCTGAGGCTTTATAAGGCACTAGTGAGGCCTCACCTTGAGTATTGTGAACTGTTTTGGGCCCCTCATCTTAGAAAAGATGTGCTGGCATTGGAGAGGTTCCAGAGGAGGTTCACAAGGATGATTCCAGGAATGAAAGGGTTATTGTACGAGGAACGTTTGGTGGCTCTGGTTCTGTACTCGCCGGAATTCAGAAGAATGAGGAGAGATCTCATTGAAACCTTTTGAATGTTGAAAGGCCTAGACAGAGTAGATGTGGAAAGGATTTTTCCCATGGTGGGAGAGTCTAGGACAAGAGGGCACAGCCTCAGGATAGAGAGCTCCCTTTCAAAACAGAAATGCGGAGAAATTTCTTTAGCCAAAGGGTGGTGAATTTGTGGAATCTGTTGCCATATGCAACAAATTTGGAAGCCAGATTGTTGGGTGTAATTAAGGCAGAGATTACTAGGTTCTTGATTGGACATGTCATCAAAGGTTATGGGGAGAAGACCAGGAACTGGGGTTGAGCAGGAGATTTTTTTTTTCAAAAAAAGGATCAGCCATGATTGAATGGCATAACAGACTTGATGGGCCAGAGGCATCATTCTGCTCCTATATCTTATGGAATGAGTAGTCTTTGGCGTACTGCAAGTCTGTGTCTTTATTGATACTTTGCTGCATGTTTGAGTGCTCAGTGGATGGCGCTGATCCTTTTTTGCTGGTGGGGGGGTTAATGCTCTGCTGCTTATGCATGGGAGGGGGGAGTTTGGGGGGCTTTGGGGTTCTAACATTTAACTGTCATTCATTCTTTGGGCACTCTTTTTTGTGGATGTTTGCAAAGAAGAATTTCAGGATGTATATTGTATACATTTCTCTGACATTAAATATACCTGTTGAATACCATTAAGCAAGAAGTCTGTTGGCCCCAGGTTGAGAACCCCTGTTCTAAACACTTGTGTTTTAGCCAGTGTTAATGTGCCCTCCTTTTGATCAGATTTACCAGGACTTGACACATTTGGCCAATTTTGCCTTAATAATAAAATTGCCTTGTATCTAGAATTAAGCTGTTTTGACCATATTTATAAAGATTCTATTAAATTTCAGAGCCATATGCTCCTGTTCCACATTGTAGGTTTTTGGAAGTTTTATAGGTACACAGGAATAAACTAACTGCAATAGGGATGTAGCCTTATAAACTGGCTTATTATTATTGTCATGTAGATAGATAAATAGATACTTTATTCATCCCCATGGGGAAATTCAACATTTTTTCCAATGTCCCATACACTTATTGTAGCAAAACTAATTGCGTACAATACTTAACTCAGTAAAAATATGATATGCATCTAAAATCACCCTCTCAAAAAGCATTAATAATAGCTTTTAAAAAGTTCTTAAGTAGTTTACTTAAATACATTGAGTCCTATCTTACTCCTGGCGGTTGAATTGTAAAGCCGAATGGCATTGGGGAGTATTGATCTCTTCATCCTGTCTGAGGAGCATTGCATCAATAGCAACCTGTCGCTGAAACTGCTTCTCTGTCTCTGGATGGTGCTATGTAGAGGATGTTCAGGGTTTTCCATAATTGACCGTAGCCTACTCAGCGCCCTTCGCTGTGCTACCGATGTTATACTCTCCAGTACTTTGCCCACGACAGAGCCCGCCTTCCTTACCAGCTTATGCCAAAATACTGTGAAAAGTTTTGTTTTGCATGCCATCTAGTCAGATCACCATGGCCCCTCAGCACCACCTCTTTGGTCAAGAAAGCACAACGGTGTCTCCACTTCCTAAGGAGATTGAGGTGAGCGAGGCTCCTCCTCACCTCACGCTGATTTTTAACCAATTTTTACAAGAGCACCATCAATAATGTCCTGCTTAGCTGCATCACTGCCTGGTGTGAGTATTGACTGCAAGTCCCTAAAAGGATTGTGAGGACTGCTGAGAGGATCATCAGGGTGTCTGTTCCACCCACTGGACATATTTATCATGAGCACTGCATACACAGGACCTTAGCGTTGTCAGAGATCCTTCCCATCCATCTGACAATCTCTTTGACCCTCTACCATCAGGCCAGAGATATCATAGCATTTGGAACTGTTAAATTGGAAGCAGCTGCTTCTCCCAGGCTGTAAGACTGCTGAACTCCTTGCCACCATCCTGGTCTCATCACATGAAGTGCCAGTGGAGTTGTACTGTGTACTTTGTAAACTTGTATATGCACCTTTTTACTTTATTTGACATGTGTGAGTTATAGGTACTGTTCTACAACTTGGTCTGGAGGAATGTTTTATTTGTACATATCAAAGACCCCTTCCATACTTGTCATTCTTTCTTCTCCACCTCCCTGTCAGGCAAAATATACAAAAGCTCAAAAATGTATGTTACCAGATTCCAGGCTAGCTTCTATCCCACTGTTATAAACCTTTTGTGTGGATATACAAAATGTGCATGGTTCAATTAACGATAAAGTTGAACTTGAAAGCATAAGTACATCACGATAGTACACAAGGGAAAGCAGAATATACTTTTACAGTTACAGGGAACGTCCAGTGTAGGTAGACAAATAAGGTGTAGGGCTTGAGCTTATTGAAGCGGCAGAGCCCAGTCCAAGAGTAAGGAATGACCCGTTGTTTGGCTGATTAAAGTGCTGGGTCAGATTGAAAAGTTCGGGGTATTGGGGCCAGAGGAGAGGGACTGGCTAGCGTTCAGCTTGCTGCTCGTGAGGTCTGCTCGTCTGTGCTGTATTGAGGCTGTGGCCTACAATTAACAAGTTCATGGATTGGCTGTGACTGACTTTGAGGCTGTGGACTCACTTTTGTGAACTTCAGTTCTGAGTGTTATTTGCTTGCTTTTATTGTTTGCACAATGTTACTTTTTTCTTGCACCTTAAGTGTTTGCCTGTCTTTTTTGGGTTCTGTTGGGTTTCTGTTTTGTGGCTGTCTAAGGTGGTGAATCTCAAGGTTGTATATAGTTATACTTTGATAATAAATTTACTTTCAGCCTTGAAGGTGCAAGAGATGTGATAAGGTACATTGAAAGATTGAGCTCATCTTTAGCGTATGATAGCGATACAAAAGTCTTATAACAGTGAGCTAGAAGCTATCCCTGGAGACTGGTGATGCATGTTTTTGAACTTTTGTATCTTCTGCCTGACAGGAGGGGGGAGAAGAAAGAATGATGAGTATGGGAGGGGTCTTTGATTATGTCAGAATCAGGTTTATTACCACCGGCATGTGTCATGAATTTTGTTAACTTAGCAGCAGTTCAATGCAATACATGATATGGAAGCAGAAGAAAAAAATAAATAAATTACAGTATATGCATATTGAATAGATAAAAAATTGTTCAAAAACTGAAATAATATATATTCAAGTGAGGTAGTGTTCATGGGTTCAATGTCCATTTTAGGTATCAGATGGCAGAGGGGATGGCTGAGTGTGTGCCTTCAGGCTTCTGTACCTCCACCTGATGGTAATAATGAGAAAAGGGCATGCCCAGGGTGCTGGGGGTCCTTAATAATGGAAGGTGCCTTTCTGAGATGCTGATCCTCGAAGATGTGCTGGGTACATTGTAGGCTAATACCCAAGATGGAGCGGACTGAATTTACAACCTCTGGAGCTTCTTTCAGTCCTGTTCAGTAGTTCCCCCCCCCCCCCCCCCAATACCAGACAGTGATGCAGCCTGCCAGAATGTTAGCTGTTTTCCAAGGCAGTGGGGTGTGTAGACCGTGTCAATGGAGGGGAGGCTGTTTTTTTGTGATAGATTTGCTTGTGTTCACAACTCTGCCATTTCTTGCTGTCTTCAGCCAAGCAGTTGTCACACAACACTACGATGCTCTCTATGGTGCATAGGCTTCTATGTAGTTAGACTAGGATAAACTTTTGGTGACATTCACTGCTAGGATCTTGAAGCTATCAGCCATGTCCACCTCAGTACCATTAATACAGACAGGTACCGTAGATTCCGGACTACAGAGCGCACCTGATTAAAAGCCGCTGGCTCTAATTTTAGAAATAAAATCAATTTTTTACTTGTAAAGGCCGCACCGGATTTTCGGCCGCAGGTGTCCCACGTTGTAATATGAGATATTTACACAGAAAGATATTACACGTGAGGATTTTTTAACTTTTAATTAAATCCATATGGTAACAAAAACAAATACATATTGCAAATGCTTTTTTTCGAACCGTGCCCGTAACGCGGCTACTTTTAAATATACGTTGCGTATACTTCTTTACTGAACAACATTCCAATATCTCCTAATGACTGGTAAAAAATATATATACTGCAGCCTACCAGGAAAAGTTATTGATCGCCTTTAACTTAAAAGCAGCGTTTTGGCTCCGCCGCTCCCCCCCTCCTTTCCGTTTATCGCAAACTGGTATCCCACAAGACGCGGCGAAACCGGGTGTGACGTCATAGCATCCTGCGATGTAGTACAGAAAACAAATATAGTTAAAACTCTTCTAACTTTAACTAGAAAATGAATTACTAAGCGAAAATATTATAAACTAAATAACTGCCATAAAGGCAGCACAATGCTTTTCTTCGAGTGTTTTCCATGTTGATGAGGGTGAGTACAAATGACTGATTTACAATAATTTAATTGTGAAAGTGCGCTTGATTTATCGTACAATTTCATTGGACCTCTGTGAACTACTCATCAATTTTATTGGTCTACTGTTACGAGGCAAAATGTTTACGAGGCGGCATGAAAAAAAATAATGCATTAGCCGCTCCGTATTAAAGGCCGCAAAGTTCAAAGCAGTTCAAAATGTGGGAAAAAAGTAGCGGCTTAAAATCCGGAATCTACGGTATATATTCTGCCCTGCTTGAATTCTATGACAAGCTCTTGTTTTAAAGATATTGAGGGAAACTTTTTATAGCTTCTGCATCCATAATCTCAGCTGTTTATCACGTACAAATTGAATGTTTTTTTTCCTTTTTTAAAAACTTTTTTTATTGCATTTTCAGATAATTACAGAATGAAAGAATGTGAAAAAAAGTATATTGCCCTTCCCCCCCTCCCCCCTAACATCCCTATAGAAAAAAAAAAGAGAGTGCCTGGATATTGGAAGATCTCCACATGCTCCACGGAGTTCATAATAACTTTAGTATATATAATTATTTCTTTCCCCAAGTAACCAATTATTTCATCTTCAGAGCAGCTATATATTTAATCCTGCCTTTTGTAAATAAGGGCGCCAAATTTTCAAAAATGTTTCATATTTATCTCTTAAATTATAAGTAATTTTTTCAAGTGGAATACAGCCATAAATTTCTTTCTTCCAACAATCTATACTTAAATATGTATCCGATTTCCAGGTAACTGCAATAGCTTTTTTGGCTACTGCCAATGCAATTTTTATAAATTCTTTCTGATACTTATTCAATTTGGGTTTCGGTTTTATCCCTTCAATATCACCTAGTAAAAATAATATTGGATTATGTGGAAGTTGTGTTCCAATAATTTGTTCCAATAAAACTCTTAAATTTGTCCAAAAAGGTTGAATTTTAGAACAAGACCAAGTAGAATGTAAAAAAGTACCAATTTCTCGGTTACATCGGAAACACTGTTCAGATAAATTTGGGTTAATGTTTTTTTTTCCTGTAGTGGTTTAGACCTTAGGAGGCTGAGATGGATTGACTGGCATGTAGAGTTGAAGATGGTTGTAAATGCCTGTTTGTTCTTGCCACTCAAATCTGAGTCTCCTTATTTAAAAGAATATTAATGAGTAGGAAACATTTTGGAGAGGGCTTGCTGGAGATGCCTGCAATGGGTGGGTTGCCTTGAAATGTTGAACAGACTAGGGTGTATCAGCTGAAGTTCAAAAGTGTGAGAGGGATCTTAATTGAGATGCAAAATCTTATGCAATCTTGCCAGGGTGGACGTGGCAAGGGATTGCATCTTGAGAATCTAGAGCTAAAAGGCACTAATTAAACCGTTAATCATTTAAAAATTAAAGATCTTTTGATCGTTATTGAGTAATGTAATCAATAATGAGTATAAAATACTTTAATGAGTAGCACTTTAAAGATTAGCTTTATTTGTCACATGTACATTGAAACATATAGTGGAGTGCATCGTTCGTGTCAACAACCAACAGAAAAACAAGCCCACATTTAGTCCACAACGTGTAATTTTGTTTTCTGAATGTTGTGAATCTTTGGAAATCCTTTCCTCAAACGGCATGTAGGAGCCTTTGTATTTTTTAAGTCTGATTCAGAAAAGCAAGGAGTTGAAGGGTTATATTAGGCAGGTGAATGTGGAGCAGTAATCAGATTAACCATGATTTTATTGAATGGCAGAATGGGCTTGAACTAACTTGTAAGTTAATTTTCTCCATTGTTAATTTTCATTGATTTGACACATCCTTTAACGTTGAGATTTTCAGCTCTCATTCATTTTTATTCAGAGGATGGTACCTGTATTGAATGAGTTGGCAACAGAAGAGGTTCAGTCAGGTACAATAGAAACTTGGACATTTTGGGCCAAGACCCGTCATCAGGACAGGTGTACTTAGTGGTCACTGAGTGGATATACCTGTAGAAAAGGTTTTAAAGGATATTGACCAGGTATGTGGGACACCTTTGATGAGACCACTTAGGCCAAAGTGCCTATGTCTGTGCTGTAAGACAATGACTATAACTGACTGCAGAGTTGTAATTCGATCCATTGGTTTCAGGGCCTTTAGTTCTATTTTTAGTTCTATGATTGTCACTGTTCTTTTGGGCTATGTAGACATTGTGCTTTTTTTCCTTAGCCCCATTGTTGCTTTCCACCATTAGCGGGCCTTGAAGCTTGAGGCTGCATTTCCTTCCACAGACCCCTCAGTTAATGGTAAGGCTCATTGGCATAAAAAAAAAAGTTGGGAACCCCTGCCATAGAGGCAATTAAGTAAGACTGAGCGCATGGTTTTTGGATGAGAAATTAACTTGAAACCTCTTGGTCAGCCCTGATTGGCTTTATTTGAAGAGTGAGAAAGTTCTTCCAGATCCTGACTGTTCTTTCCTCGATAAACAAGGCTGTGAGGACAGGTTTTCCTTATAAAAATTTTTTAATGAGATATTACCATGATAAATCTGATTTCTCAAATTTCCTGTATTATAACAGAAAAGCAAAAGCACTTCACTAGATGCAAAGCAAGTAATATATTCTGACCATGCAGTACACTTAATGTAAACTTTGAAATTTAATGAAAATTAAATAACTGTATTTCAAAGAACTCTTAAATAGGCTGTTACTGCTATGGTTGCAGTCCTGTATTCTAGACATTCTAGCCAGAGCATCAGCTCCGTCAAGCACTCTTGTTTGTGTTAACTCATTCTTGTGGATCTATCCTCCTCAATAGCTTGTTGGATGGTCCCTTCTAAAGATTAGGTTAGCGAATCTGTTTCCTTCTTGAAGTCATATATATCTTTCCTTCAGCATTGACACTAAAATCGTAGCTCTCCAAGTATGCTTTCTTCAGAACTGTTTCAAGTGCAGCAAGATTTCTGTAGGAAAGGCACAGTTTTCTATTTATCAAGCTACTTTGATAAAACTGAATTTAACTATTGAGTTGATACCATTTAAAACAAGGGCTTTAGTCTGGGCAAACTGCAACCTTATGAAGTCAATATTGAAATCTCCAGCCTCTGGTCATCACAATTGGTAATTTTTGTTGCAAATCATTTTTATAATATTGGCTGCCTTTCCCACCTCCGCCCCCCATTGATATGCCAATGACTTGTTATTGAAATACATAAAACTTTCCCCCTCTCAGTAACAACTAATTCACATAGCAAACCTGGCCTGACCCTTTTACAGATATTCATTTTGTCCTGTTTCTCTTGCCCACTTTCTCTGCAACCTGGACTATGTTTTCTCTCTCTTCAGATAATGGTTTTCAACTGAATCATTAACTCTTTCTGTTGTGTTTTATTGGCAGCATTTTCTGTTTCTTGTCTGAGATTCCGGTATTAGTACTGACAGTAAATCATTTGAAATGGCAATTGGTCAGAAACATAGAAAACCTACAGCACAATACAGGCCCTTTGGCTCTCAAAGTTTTGCTGAATATGTCCCTTCCTTAAAAATTACTAGGCTTACCTATAGCCCTCTATTTTACTAAGCTCCATGTACCTATCCAAAAGTCTCTTAAAAGACCCTATTGTATCTGCCTGCACCACTGTTGCCGGCAGCCCATTGCATGCACTCACCATTCTCTGAGTAAAAAAACTTACCCCTGACATCCCCTCTGTACCTACTCCCCAGCACCTTAAAACTGTGTCCTCTTATGGCAAACATTTCAGCCCTGGGAAAAAGCCTCTGACTATCAGTGCTTCTCATTTTTTACACCTCTGTCAGATCACCTCTCATCCTTCGTCGCTCCAAGGAGAAAAGGCCGAGTTCACTCAACCTATTCTCATAAAGCATGCTTCCCAATCTAGGCAACATCCAGGATTGTGGACTTGGGATAGAAAATCATTGTTTTAGTTCAATAACAAAATAGGCTTATGAAGCTATATAACCATCAAGTGTTTTTTTTTTCAGTTTTGTTAACCTGTTGAATACCTAGAAAGGAAAAAGTTTTGAAAGCTGTTGACTGTGATAAGCCCAAGTTTTTGTTTCATCACCAAACTCTGTATGAACGCTGATCACTCAACGATAAATTGGCTTCATAAAGGTATATTAAGCCCTTAATGTTTAAAATTTTTTGTTGGTGTAATGTTTAAAGACACATGGTCAAATTGAGCTTAACCCTGATAAATGTTTTCTAACTTAGAAAATGATCGTTTAGAATATTTAGAATTCTAGTGAACAGACAATAAAATAGATTATGAAAATAACCTAACACAAAATATAAAAGACAGCAAAAGTTTTTACAATTAGTTTTATAATCATTTATAAAGCAGAAAAGAGTAGCTAAAGTGAACATGGGCCCCTTGAATGATGTGAAATGGAAATGGCTAAGGGTTTGAATGTCAGTCTTTTACGTGGTGGACATGCCTAAAGTGCCAAAGATACATGTTGTGGATGAGATGGGAGGTGAGGACCTCCACAATTGCTACCACTAAACAGGTGGTGCTGAGCAAACTAATGGACCTGACAGACGACAAGTTCCCTGGGCCTGATGAAATGCATTTTTAGGGGACTGAAAGAAATGGTAGAATTTATAGTAGAGGCGTTTGTGATAATTTACCAAAATGCTCTGTGTTCTAGGTAGGTCCTGATGAGTTGGAAGATGGTGAATGCCATATCACTTTTTTAAAAAAAAATAATGTAGGCAAGATGCAGGTATCTATAGGTCAGTTAGCTCGATGTCTGTAGTTGGGGGAAAAATGTTTGAAGGGGTCATTAAGAATGAAATAGCAAGACATCTGAATAGAAGTGGTTCCATCAGACAAGACACAGCTTGGACAAACTTAGAGGAGTTCTCTGAGGATATAACAAACATAGTGGATAAATGGTAACAGGTGTATGTTATGTGCTTGGATTTCCAGAAGTTGTTTTATAAAGTGCTGCATAAAAGAGATCATAAGGTAAGGATGCATGGAATTGGGAGTAATATATTAACATGGATAAAGGATTGGTTAACTAATAAAGGCAGAGAGTTAGGATAAGTGGGTGTTTCTCTTGTTGGCAATTAGTTGTGAGCACAGTGCTTCAGGAGTCAGTACTAGGCTTGCAATTGTTCACAATATACTTTAGTGATTTGGAAGCGATGACTGAGTGTAGCATATCGAAGTTTGCTGATGACACCAAATTGGGTGGAAAAGCAAATTGTGCTGAGGACGTGGAGAGTCTGCAGAGAGATGGATGGGTTGAATAGGCAAGGGTTGGGCAGATGGAGT